>NW_024464748.1:75812-77867 GCF_000004515.6 Glycine max
CCGATTCGGGCGTATAATATATCGAGACGCCCGAGATTGAACAACGCAAGCTCTTGAGAAATTCAAATGGGCATTACTTTTCACTCGGAGGTCCGATTCTGGAGCATCAGATATAGAGAAGCTCGAAATTGAACAACGGAAGCTCGCGATATATTCAAATGGTCATAACTTTTAAGTCGGAGGTCCGATTCAGGCACATAATATATCGAGATTCCCGAAATTGAACAACTAAAGCTCTCGAGAAATTCAAATGGTCATAACTTTTCACTCGGAGGTCCGATTCGGGCGTATAATATATCGAGACGCTTGAAATTGAGCAACGGAAGCTCTCGAGAATTTCAAATGGTCATTACTTTTCACTCGGAGGTCCGATACAGGCGCATCACATATATAGACGCTCGAAATTGAACAACGGAAGCTCTCGAGAAATTCAAATGGTCATAACTTGTCACTCGTAGGTCCGATTCAGGTGCATAATATACCGAGACGCTTGAAATTGAGCAACGGAAGCTCTCGAGAAATTCAAATGGTCATTACTTTTTACTCGGAGGTCCGATTCAGGCGCATCGCATATAGAGATGGTCGAAATTGAACAACGGAAGCTCTCGAGATATTCAAATGGTCATAACTTTTCACTCAGAGGTCCGATTCAGGCGCATCACATACAGAGAAGCTCGAAATTGAACAACGGAAGCTCTCGAGATATTCAAATGGTCATAACTTTTCACTCGTAGGTCCAATACAGGCGCATAATATATCGAGAGGCTCGAAATTGAACAACGGAAGCTCTCGAGAAATTCAAATGGTAATTACTTTTCAATCGGAGGTCCGATTCGGGCGTATAATATATCGAGACGCTTGAAATTGAGCAACGGAAGCTCTCGAGAATTTCAAATGGTCATTACTTTTCACTCGGATGTCCGATTCAGGCGCATCACATATATAGACGCTCGAAATTGAACAACGGAAGCTCTCGAGAAATTCAAATGGTCATAACTTGTCACTCGTAGGTCCGATTCAGGTGCATAATATATCGAGACGCTTGAAATTGAGCAACGGAAGCTCTCAAGAAATTCAAATGGTCATTACTTTTTACTCGGAGGTCCGATTCAGGCGCATCGGATATAGAGACGGTCGAAATTGAACTACGAAAGCTCTCGAGATATTCAAATGGTCATAACTTTTAACTCGGAGGTCCGATTAAGGCACATAATATATCGAGACGCCCGAAATCTAATAACGGAAGCTCTTGAGAAATTCAAATGGTCATTACTTTTCACTCGGAGGTCCGATTCAGGCGCATCACATACAGAGAAGCTCGAAATTGAACAACGGAAGCTCTTGAGAAAATCAAAAGGTCATTACTTTTAACTCGGAGGTCCGATTCAGGCGCATCACCTATTGATACGCTCGAAATTGAACAACGGAAGCTCTCGAGATATTCAAATGGTCATTACTTTTCACTCGGAGGTCCGATTCAGGTGCATCACATATAGAGATGCTCGAAATTGAACAACGGAAGCTCGCGAGATATTCAAATGGTCATAACTTTTAACTCGGAGGTCCGATTCAGGCACATAATATATCGAGATGCTCGAAATTGAACAACGGAAGCTCTCGAGAAATTCAAATGGTCATAACTTTTCACTCGGAGGTCCGATTCAGGCGTATAATATATCGAGACGCTTGAAATTGAGCAACGGAAGCTCTCGAGAATTTCAAATGGTCATTACTTTTTACTCGGAGGTCCGATTCAGGCGCATCGCATATAGAGACGGTCGAAATTGAACAACGGAAGCTCTCGAGATATTCAAATGGTCATAACTTTTAACTCGGAGGTTCGATTCAGGCACATAATATATCGAGACGCCCGAAATTGAACAACGCAAGCTCTTGAGAAATTCAAATGGTCATTACTTTTAACTAGGAGGTCTGATTCAGGCGCATCACATATAGAGATGCTCGAAATTGAACAACGGAAGCTCGCAAGATATTCAAATGGTCATAACTTTTAAGTCGGAGGTCCGATTCAGGCACATAATATATCGAGATGCC
>NW_024464748.1:79000-80081 GCF_000004515.6 Glycine max
GATATTCAAATGGTCATAACTTTTATCTGGGAGGTCCGATTCAGGCACATAATATATCGAGACGCCCGAAATTGAACAACGGAATCTCTTGAAAAATTCAAATGGTCATTACTTTTCACTCGGAGGTCCAATTCAGGAGCATCAGATATAGAGATGCTCGAGAGCTTACGAAGGAAGCTCTCGAGAAACTCAAATCGTCATTACTTTTAACTCGGAGGTCCGATTCAGGCGCATCACATATAGAGACGCTCGAAATTGAACAACGTAAGCTCTCGACATATTCATATGGTTATAACTTTTAACTCGGAGGTCCGATTGAGGTGCATCACATATAGAGACGCTCGAAATTGAACAACGGAAGCTCTTGAGAAATTCAAATGGTCATTATTATTCACTTGGAGGTCGGATTCAGGCGCATCACATATAGAGACGCTCGAAATTGAACAACGGAAGCTCTCGAGATATTCAAATGGTCATAACTTTTAACGCGGAGGTCCGATTCAGGCACATTAAATATCGAGACGCTCGAAATTGAACAACGAAAGCTCTTGAGAAATTCAAATGGTCATTACTTTTCACTCGGAGGTCCGATTCAGGCGCATCACATATATAGACGCTCGAAATTGAACAACGGAAGCTCTCTAGAAATTCAAATGGTCATTACTTTTCACACGGAGGTCAGATTCAGGCACATAATATATTGAGACACGCGAAATTGAACAACGGAAGCTCTTGAGAAAATCAAATGGTCATTACTGTTAACTCGGAGGTCCGATTCAGGCGCATCATATATAGAGACGCTCGAAATTGAACAACGGAAGCTCTCGACATATTCAAATGGTTATAACTTTTAACTCGGAGGTCCGATTCAGGCACATAATATATCGAGACGCCCGAAATTGAACAACGGATGCTCTTGAGAAAATCAAATGTTCCTTACTTTTAACTCGGAGGTCCGATTCAGGTGCATCACATATAGAGACGCTCGAAATTGAACAGCGGAAGCTCTCAAGATATTCAAATGGTCATAACTTTTAACTCGGAGGTCCGATTCAGGCACAAAATATATCAAGACGCCCGA
>NW_024464748.1:80539-81213 GCF_000004515.6 Glycine max
GCCCGAAATTGAACCAACGCAACGCTCTTCGAGAAATTCAAATGGTCATTACTTCTTAACTAGGAGGTCTGATTCAGGCGCATCACATATAGAGATGCTCGAAATTGAACAACGGAAGCTCGCGAGATATTCAAAATGGTCATAACTTTTAAGTCGGAGGTCCGATTCTCAGGCACATAATATATCGAGATGCCCGAAATTGAACAACGGAAGCTCTTCGAGAAATTCAAATAGTCATAACTTTTCACTCGGAGGTCCGATTCGGGCGTATAATATATCGAGACGCCCGAAATTGAACAACGCAAGCTCTTGAGAAATTCAAATGGTCATTACTTTTCACTCGGAGGTCCGATTCAGGCGCATCACAAATAGAGACGCTCGAAATTGAACAACGTAAGCTCTCGACATATTCATATGGTTATAACTTTTATCTCGGAGGTCCGATTGAGGTGCATCACATATAGAGACGCTCGAAATTGAACAACGGAAGCTCTTGAGAAATTCAAATGGTCATTATTATTCACTCGGAGGTCCGATTCAGGCGCATCACATATAGAGACGCTCGAAATTGAACAACGGAAGCTCTCGAGATATTCAAATGGTCATAACTTTTACCTCGGAGGTCCGATTTAGGCACATTAAATATCGAGACGCTCGAAATTGACAACGAAAGC
>NW_024464749.1:0-1628 GCF_000004515.6 Glycine max
ACGAGACGCTCGAACATTTAAGGTGGAAGCTCTTGAGTAATCAAATGGTCGTAACTTTTCGTCGGAGGTCTGATTCAGGCGCATAAGATATCGAGACGCTCGAAATTGAACAACGGAAGCTGTCGAGAAGTTCAAATGGTCATAACTTTTCACTCGGAGGTCCGATTCAGGCGCATTATAAATCGAGACGCTCAAAATTGAACAATGGAAGCTCTTGAGCAATTCAAATGGTCACAACCTTACACTCGGACGTCCGATTCAGGCACATAATATATCGAGATGCTCGAAATTGAACAACGGAAGCTCTCGAGAAATTCAAATGGTCATAACTTTTCACACAGAGGTCAGATTCAGGCATATTTTATATCGAGACGCTCGAAATTGAACAATGGAAGCTCTTGAGTTATTCAAATGGTCATAATTTTTGACTCCGAGGTCAGATTCCGGCGCATAAGATATCGAGACGCTCGAAATTGAACAACGGAAGCTGTCGAGAAGTTCAAATGGTCATAACTTTTCACTCGGAGGTCCGATTCAGGCGCATTATAAATCGAGACGCTCAAAATTGAACAATGGAAGCTCTTGAGCAATGCAAATGGTCACAACCTTACACTTGGAGCTCCGATTCAGGCGCATAAGATATCGAGATGCTCGAAATTGAACAACGGAAGCTCTCGAGAAATTCAAATGGTCATAAGTTTTCACACGGAGGTCAGATTCAGGCACATAAGATATCGAGATGCTCGAAATTGAACAACGGAAGCTCTCGAGAAATTAAAATGGTCATAACTTTTCACACGGAGGTCAGATTCTGGCACATAAGAGATCGAGACGCTCGAAATTGAACAATGGAAGCTCTTGAGTTATTCAAATGGGCATAACTTTTCACTCGGAGGTCTGATTCAGGCGCATAAGATATCGAGACGCTTGAAATTGAACAACGGAAGCTGTCCAGAAGTTCAAAATGGTCATAACTTTTCACTCGGAGGTCCGATTCAGGCGCATAAGATATCGAGAGGCTCGAAATTGAACAACGGAAGCTCGCGAGAAATTCAAATGGTCAAAACTCTTTCACATGGAGGTCCAATTCAGGCGCATAATATATCGAGATCTCAAAATTGAACAATGGAAACTCTTGAGTAATTAAATGGTCATAATCTTACACTCGGAGGTCCGATTCAGGCACATAATATATCGAGACGCTCGAATTGAACATGGAAGCTCTTGAGTTATCAAATGGTCATAACTTTTCACTCGGAGGTCTATTCAGGCACATAAATTATCGAGACGCTCGAAATTGAACAATGGAAGCTCTTGAGTTATTCAAATGGTCATAACTTTTCACTCGGAGGTCCGATTCAGGCGCATAAGATATCGAGATGCTCGAAAATTGAACAAACGGAAGTTCTCGAGAAATTCAAATGGTCATAAGTTTTCACACGGAGGGTCAGATTCAGGCACATAAGATATCGAGATGCTCGAAATTGAACAACGGAAGCTCTCGAGAAATTAAAATGGTCATAACTTTTCACACGGAGGTCAGATTCTGGCACATAAGATATCGAGACGCTCGAAATTGAACAATGGAAGCTCTTGAGTTATTCAAATGGTCATAACTTTTCACTCGG
>NW_024464749.1:5789-6556 GCF_000004515.6 Glycine max
GATTCAGGCACATAATTTATCGAGACGCTCGAAATTGAACAATGGAAGCTCTTGAGTTATTCAAATGATCATAACTTTTCACTCGGAGGTTCGATTCAGGCGCATAAGATATCGAGATGCTCAAAATTGAAAACCGGAAGCTCTCGAGAAATTCAAATGGTCATAAGTTTTCACACGGAGATCAGATTCAGGCACATAAGATATCGAGATGCTCGAAATTGAACAACGGAAGCTCTCGAGAAATTCAAATGGTCATAAGTTTTCACACGGAGGTCAGATTCAGGCACATAAGATATCGAGATGCTCGAAATTGAACAACGGAAGCTCTCGAGAAATTAAAATGGTCATAACTTTTCACACGGAGGTCAGATTATGGCACATAAGATATCGAGAAGCTCGAAATTGAAAAGTGGAAGCTCTTGAGTTATTCAAACGGTCATAACTTTTCACTCGGAGGTTCGACTCAGGCGCATAAGATATCGAGATGCTCAAAATTGAACAACGGAAGCTCTCGAGAAATTCAAATGGTCATAAGTTTTCACACGGAGATCAGATTCAGGCACATAAGATATCGAGATGCTCGAAATTGAACAACGGAAGCTCTCGATAAATTAAAATGGTCATAACTTTTCACACGGAGGTCAGATTCTGGCACATAAGATATCGAGACGCTCGAAATTGAACAATGGAAGCTCTTGAGTTATTCAAATGGTCATAACTTTTCACTCGGAGGTCTGATTCAGGCGCATAAGATATCGAGACGCTCG
>NW_024464749.1:6723-7492 GCF_000004515.6 Glycine max
AGATATCGAGACGCTCGAATTGAACAATGGAAGCTCTTGAGTTATTCAAACGGTTATAACCTTACACTCGAAGGTCCGATTCAAGCGCATAATATATCGAGATGCTCGAAATTGAACAACGGAAGCTCTCGAGAAATTCAAATGGTCATAACTTTTCACACGGAGGTCAGATTCAGGCACATAAGATATCGAGACGCTCGAAATTGAATCATGGAAGCTCTTGAGTTTTCAAATGGTCATAACATTTCTTTCCGAGGTCCGATTCAGGCGCATAAGATATCGAGATGCTCGAAATTGAACAACGGAAGCTCTCGAGAAATTCAAATGGTCATAACTTTTCACTCGGAGGTCTGATTCAGGCGCATAATATATCGAGACGCTTGAAATTGAACAACGGAAGCTGTCGAGAAGTTCAAATGGTCATAACTTTTCACTCGGAGGTCCGATTCAGGCGCATTATAAATCGAGACGCTCAAAATTGAACAATGGAAGCTCTTGAGCAATTTAAATGGTCACAACCTTACACTCCGAGGTCCGATTCAAGCACATAATATATCGAGACGCTCGAAATTGAACAATGGAAGCTCTTGAGTTATTCAAATGGTCATAACTTTTCACTCCGAGGTCCGATTCCGGCGCATAAGATATCGAGATGCTCGAAATTGAACAACGGAAGCTCTCGAGAAATTCAAATGGTCATAACTTTTCACACGGATGTCAGATTCAAGCACATAAGATATCGAGACGCTCGAATTGAATCATGGAAGCT
>NW_024464749.1:7592-9694 GCF_000004515.6 Glycine max
AGTTATTCAAATGGTCCTAACTTTTCAGCTCCGAGATCCGATCTGGGCGCATAAGATACAGAGGCTCTCGAAAATGAACAACGCGAGCTCTCGAGAAATTCAAATGGTCATAACTTTGACACGGGAGGTCAGATTCAGGCACATAAGAATCGAGACGCTCGAAATTGAACATTAGAAGCTCTTGAGTTATTCAAACGGTCATGACTTTTCACTCGGAGGTCTGATTCAGGCGCCTAAGATATCCGAGCCGCTCGAAATTGAACAATGGAAGCTCTTGAGTTATTCAAATGGTCATAACTTTTAACTCAGAGGTCCGATTCAGGCCATAAGATATCGAGACGCTCGAAATTGACCAACGGAAGCTCGCGAGAAATTCAAATGGTCATATCCTTTCACATGGAGGTCCAATTCAGGCGCATAATATATCGAGATGCTCGAAATTTAACAATGGAAGCTCTTGAGCAATTCAAGTGGTCATAACCTTACACTCGGAGGTCCGATTCAGGCACATAATTTATCGAGACTCTCGAAATTGAACAATGGAAGCTCTTGAGTTATTCGAATGGTCATTACTTTTCACTCGGAGGTCTGATTCAGGCGCATAAGATATCGAGACGCTCGAAATTGAACAGTGGAAGCTCTTGAGTTATTCAAATGGTCATAACTTTTCACTCGGAGGTCCGATTCAGGCGCATAAGATATCGAGAGGCTCGAAATTGAACAACGGAAGCTCGCGAGAAATACAGTATGCCCTTCCGTCCATCACATGGAGGTCCAATTCAGGCGCATAATATATCGAGACGCTCAAAATTGAACAATGGAAGCTCTTGAGCAATTCAAATGGTCATAACCTTACACTCGGAGGTCCGATTCAGGCACATAATTTATCGAGACGCTCGAAATTGAACAATGGAAGCTCTTGAGTTATTCAAATGGTCATAACTTTTCACTCGGAGGTCCGATTCAGGCGCATAAGATATCGAGATGCTCAAAATTGAACAACGGAAGCTCTCGAGAAATTCAAATGGTCATAAGTTTTCACACGGAGGTCAGATTCAGGCACATAAGATATCGAGATGCTCGAAATTGAACAACGGAAGCTCTCGAGAAATTAAAATGGTCATAACTTTTCACACGGAGGTCAGATTCTGGCACATAAGATATCGAGACGCTCGAAATTGAACAATGGAAGCTCTTGAGTTATTCAAATGGTCATAACTTTTCACTCGGAGGTCTGATTCAGGCGTATAACATATCGAGACGCTCGAAATTGAACAATGGAAGCTCTTGAGTTATTCAAATGGTCATAACTTTTCACACGGAGGTCAGATTCTGGCACATAAGATATCGAGACGCTCGAAATTGAACAATGGAAGCTCTTGAGTTATTCAAATGGTCATAACTTTTCACTCGAAGGTCTGATTCAGCGCATAAGATATCGAGACGCTCGAAATTGAACAATGGAAGCTCTTGAGTTATTCAAATGGTCAAAACTTTTCACTCGGAGGTCTGATTCAGGCGCATAAGATATCGAGACGCTCGAAATTGAACAATGGAAGCTCTTGAGTTATTCAAATGGTCATAACTTTTCACTCGGAGGTCCGATTCAGGCGCATAAGATATCGAGACGCTAGAAATTGAACAACGCAAGCTCGCGAGAAATTCAAATGGTCATAACCTTTCACATGGAGGTCCAATTCAGGCGCATAATATATCGAGACGCTCGAAATTTAACAATGGAAGCTCTTGAGCAATTCAAATGGTCATAACCTTACACTCGGAGGTCCGATTCAGGCACATAATTTATCGAGACGCTCGAAATTGAACAATGGAAGCTCTTGAGTTATTCGAATGGTCATTACTTTTCACTCGGAGGTCTGATTCAGGCGCAGAAGATATCGAGACGCTCGAAATTGAACAGTAGAAGCTCTTGAGTTATTCAAATGGTCATAACTTTTCACTCGGAGGTCCGATTCAGGCGCATAAGATATCGAGACGCTAGAAATTGAACAACGCAAGCTCGCGAGAAATTCAAATGGTCATAACCTTTCACATGGAGGTCCAATTCAGGCGCATAATATATCGAGACGCTCGAAATTTAA
>NW_024464749.1:10186-10998 GCF_000004515.6 Glycine max
TAACTTTTCACTCGGAGGTTCGACTCAGGCGCATAAGATATCGAGATGCTCAAAATTGAACAACGGAAGCTCTCGAGAAATTCAAATGGTCATAAGTTTTCACACGGAGATCAGATTCAGGCACATAAGATATCGAGATGCTCGAAATTGAACAACGGAAGCTCTCGATAAATTAAAATGGTCATAACTTTTCACACGGAGGTCAGATTCTGGCACATAAGATATCGAGACGCTCGAAATTGAACAATGGAAGCTCTTGAGTTATTCAAATGGTCATAACTTTTCACTCGGAGGTCTGATTCAGGCGCATAAGATATCGAGACGCTCGAAATTGAACAATGGAAGCTCTTGAGTTATTCAAATGGTCATAACTTTTCACTCAGAGGTCTGATTCAGGCGCATAAGATATCGGGACGCTCGAAATTGAACAATGGAAGCTCTTGAGTTATTCAAATGGTCATAACTTTTCATTCCGAGGTCCGATTCAGGCGCATAAGATATCGAGACGCTCGAAATTGAACAACGGAAGCTCTCGAGAAATTCAAATGGTCATAACTTTTCGCACGGAGGTCAGATTCAGGCACATAAGATATCGAGACGCTCGAAATTGAACAATGGAAGCTCTTGAGTTATTCAAACGGTCATAACCTTACACTAGGAGGTCCGATTCAGGCGCATAATATATCGAGATGCTCGAAATTGAACAACGGAAGCTCTCGAGAAATTCAAATGGTCATAACTTTTCACACGGAGGTCAGATTCAGGCACATAAGATATCGAGACGCTCGAAATTGACTCATGGAAGCTCTTGA
>NW_024464749.1:11134-12071 GCF_000004515.6 Glycine max
CGAATAAGATATCGAGACGCTCGAAATTGAACAATGGAAGCTCTTGAGTCATTCAAATGGTCATAACTTTTAACTAGGAGGTCCGATTCAGGCGCATAAGATATCGAGACGCTCGAAATTGAACAACGCAAGCTCGCGAGAAATTCAAATGGTCATAACCTTTCACAAGGAGGTCCAATTCAGGCGCATAATATATCGAGACGCTTGAAATTTAACTATGGAAGCTCTTGAGCGATTCAAATGGTCATAACCTTACACTCGGAGGTCCGATTCATGCACATAATTTATCGAGACGCTCGAAATTGAACAATGGAAGCTCTTGAGTTATTCGAATGGTCATTACTTTTCACTCGGAGGTCTGATTCAGGCGCATAAGATATCGAGACGCTCGAAATTGAACAGTGGAAGCTCTTGAGTTATTCAAATGGTCATAACTTTTCACTCGGAGGTCCGATTCAGGCACATAAGATATCGAGAGGCTCGAAATTGAACAACGGAAGCTCGCGAGAAATTCAAATGGTCATAACCTTTCACATGGAGGTCCAATTCAGGCGCATAATATATCGAGACGCTCAAAATTGAACAATGGAAGCTCTTGAGCAATTCAAATGGTCATAACCTTACACTCGGAGGTCCGATTCAGGCACATAATTTATCGAGACGCTCGAAATTGAACAATGGAAGCTCTTGAGTTATTCAAATGGTCATAACTTTTCACTCGGAGGTCCGATTCAGGCGCATAAGATATCGAGATGCTCAAAATTGAACAACGGAAGCTCTCGAGAAATTCAAATGGTCATAAGTTTTCACACGGAGGTCAGATTCAGGCACATAAGATATCGAGATGCTCGAAATTGAACAACGGAAGCTCTCGAGAAATTAAAATGGTCATAACTTTTCACACGGAGGTCAGATTCTGGCACATAAGATATCGAGA
>NW_024464749.1:12171-12858 GCF_000004515.6 Glycine max
GAAATTGAACAATGGAAGCTCTTGAGTTATTCAAATGGTCATAACTTTTCACTCGGAGGTCTGATTCAGGCGCATAAGATATCGAGACGCTCGAAATTGAACAATGGAAGCTCTTGAGTTATTCAAATGGTCATAAGTTTTCACTCGGAGGTCTGATTCAGGCACATAAGATATCGAGACGCTCGAAATTGAACAACGGAAGCTTTCCAGAAGTTCAAAATGGTCATAACTTTTCACTCGGAGGTCCGATTCAGGCGCATTATAAATCGAGACGCTCAAAATTGAACAATGGAAGCTCTTGAGCAATTCAAATGGTCACAACCTTACACTCGGAGGTCCGATTCAGGCACATAATATATCGAGACGCTCGAAATTGAACAATGGATGCTCTTGAGTTATTCAAATGGTCATAATTTTTCACTCCGAGGTCCGATTCCGGCGCATAAGATATCGAGATGCTCGAAATTGAACAACGAAAGCTCTCGAGAAATTAAAATGGTCATAACTTTTCACACGGAGGTCAGATTCTGGCACATAAGATATCGAGACGCTCGAAATTGAATAATGGAAGCTCTTTAGTTATTCAAATGGTCATAACTTTTCACTCGGAGGTCTGATTCAGGCGCATAAGATATCGAGACGCTCGAAATTGAACAATGGAAGCTCTGGAGTTATTCAAATGGTCAT
>NW_024464749.1:13248-15275 GCF_000004515.6 Glycine max
TTCAGGCGCATAAGATATCGAGACGCTCGAAATTGAACAATGGAAGCTCTTGAGTTATTCAAATGGTCATAACTTTTCACTCGGAGGTCTGATTCAGTCGCATAAGATATCGAGACGCTCGAAATTGAACAATGGAAGCTCTTGAGTTATTCAAATGGTCATAACTTTTCACTCGGAGGTCTGATTCAGGCGCATAAGATATCGAGACGCTCGAAATTGAACAATGGAAGCTTTTCAGTTATTCAAATGGTCATAACTTTTCACTCGGAGGTCCGATTCAGGCGCATAAGATATCGAGAGGCTCGAAATTGAACAACGGAAGGTCGCGAGAAATTCAAATGGTCATAACCTTTCACATGGAGGTCCAATTCAGGCGCATAATATATCGAGACGCTCAAAATTGAACAATGGAAGCTCTTGAGCAATTCAAATGGTCATAACCTTACACTCGGAGGTCCGATTCAGGCACATAATTTATCGAGACGCTCGAAATTGAACAATGGAAGCTCTTGAGTTATTCAAATGGTCATAACTTTTCACTCGGAGGTCCGATTCAGGCGCATAAGATATCGAGATGCTCAAAATTGAACAACGGAAGCTCTCGAGAAATTCAAATGGTCATAAGTTTTCACACGGAGGTCAGATTCAGTCACATAAGATATCGAGATGCTCGAAATTGAACAACGGAAGCTCTCGAGAAATTAAAATGGTCATAACTTTTCACACGGAGGTCAGATTCTGGCACATAAGATATCGAGACGCTCGAAATTGAACAATGGAAGCTCTTGAGTTATTCAAATGGTCATAACTTTTAACTCGGAGGTCTGATTCAGGCGCATAAGATATCGAGACGCTCGAAATTGAACAATGGAAGCTCTTGAGTTATTCCAATGGTCATAACTTTTCACTCGGAGGTCTGATTCAGGCGCATAAGATATCGAGACGCTCGAAATTGAACAACGGAAGCTGTCGAGAAGTTCAAATGTTCATAACTTTTCACTCGGAGGTCCGATTCAGGCGCATAATAAATCGAGACGCTCAAAATTGAACAATGGAAGCTCTTGAGCAATTCAAATGGTCATAACCTTACACTCGGAGGTCCGATTCAGGCGCATAATATATCGAGATGCTCGAAATTGAACAACGGAAGCTCTCGAGAAATTCAAATGGTCATAAGTTTTCCTACGGAGGTCAGATTCAGGCACATAAGATATCGAGACGCTCGAAATTGAATAATGGAAGCTCTTGAGTTATTCAAATGGTCATAACATTTCATTCCGAGGTCCGATTCAGGCGCATAAGATATCGAGATGCTCGAAATTGAACAACGGAAGCTCTCGAGAAATTCAAATGGTCATAACTTTTCACACGGAGGTCACATTCAGGCACATAAGATATCGAGACGCTCGAAATTGAACAATGGAAGCTCTTGAGTTATTCAAATGGTCATAACTTTTCACTCGGAGGTCTGATTCAGTCGCATAAGATATCGAGACGCTCGAAATTGAACAATGGAAGCTCTTGAGTTATTCAAATGGTCATAACTTTTCACTCGGAGGTCTGATTCAGGCGCATAAGATATCGAGACGCTCGAAATTGAACAATGGAAGCTTTTCAGTTATTCAAATGGTCATAACTTTTCACTCGGAGGTCCGATTCAGGCGCATAAAATATCGAGAGGCTCGAAATTGAACAACGGAAGGTCGCGAGAAATTCAAATGGTCATAACCTTTCACATGGAGGTCCAATTCAGGCGCATAATATATCGAGACGCTCAAAATTGAACAATGGAAGCTCTTGAGCAATTCAAATGGTCATAACCTTACACTCGGAGGTCCGATTCAGGCACATAATTTATCGAGACGCTCGAAATTGAACAATGGAAGCTCTTGAGTTATTCAAATGGTCATAACTTTTCACTCGGAGGTCCGATTCAGGCGCATAAGATATCGAGATGCTCAAAATTGAACAACGGAAGCTCTCGAGAAATTCAAATGGTCATAACTTTTCACACGGAGGTCAGATTC
>NW_024464749.1:16100-17108 GCF_000004515.6 Glycine max
AATTCAGGCGCATAATATATCGAGATGCTCGAAATTGAACAACGGAAGCTCTCGAGAAATTCAAATGGTCATAAGTTTTCCTACGGAGGTCAGATTCAGGCACATAAGATATCGAGACGCTCGAAATTGAATCATGGAAGCTCTTGAGTTATTCAAATGGTCATAACATTTCATTCCGAGGTCCGATTCAGGCGCATAAGATATCGAGATGCTCGAAATTGAACAACGGAAGCTCTCGAGAAATTCAAATGGTCATAACTTTTCACACGGAGGTCACATTCAGGCACATAAGATATCGAGACGCTCGAAATTGAACAATGGAAGCTCTTGAGTTATTCAAATGGTCATAACTTTTCACTCAGAGGTCTGATTCAGTCGCATAAGATATCGAGACGCTCGAAATTGAACAATGGAAGCCCTTGAGTTATTCAAATGGTCATAACTTTTCACTCGGAGGTCTGATTCAGGCGCATAAGATATCGAGACGCTCGAAATTGAACAATGGAAGCTTTTCAGTTATTCAAATGGTCATAACTTTTCACTCGGAGGTCCGATTCAGGCGCATAAGATATCGAGAGGCTCGAAATTGAACAACGGAAGGTCGCGAGAAATTCAAATGGTCATAACCTTTCACATGGAGGTCCAATTCAGGCGCATAATATATCGAGACGCTCAAAATTGAACAATGGAAGCTCTTGAGCAATTCAAATGGTCATAACCTTACACTCGGAGGTCCGATTCAGGCACATAATTTATCGAGACGCTCGAAATAGAACAATGGAAGCTCTTGAGTTATTCAAATGGTCATAACTTTTCACTCGGAGGTCCGATTCAGGCGCATAAGATATCGAGGATGCTCAAAATTGAACAACGGAAGCTCTCGAGAAATTCAAATGGTCATAAGTTTTCACACGGAGGTCAGATTCAGGCACATAAGATATCGAGATGCTCGAAATTGAACAACGGAAGCTCTCGAGAAATTAAAATGGTCATAACTTTTCACACGGA
>NW_024464749.1:18091-18959 GCF_000004515.6 Glycine max
ATTCAAATGGTCATAAGTTTTCACACGGAGGTCAGATTCAGGCACATAAGATATCGAGACGCTCGAAATTGAACAATGGAAGCTCTTGAGTTATTCAAACGGTCATAACCTTACACTAGGAGGTCCGATTCAGGCGCATAATATATCGAGATGCTCGAAATTGAACAACGGAAGCTCTCGAGAAATTCAAATGGTCATAACTTTTCACACGGAGGTCAGATTCAGGCACATAAGATATCGAGACGCTCGAAATTGAATCATGGAAGCTCTTGAGTTATTCAAGAGGTCATAACATTTCTTTCCGAGGTCCGATTCAGGCGCATAAGATATCGAGATGCTCGAAATTGAACAACGGAAGCTCTCGAGAAATTCAAATGGTCATAACTTTTCACACGGAGGTCAGATTCAGGCACATAAGATATCGAGACGCTCGAAATTGAACAATGGAAGCTCTTGAGTTATTCAAATGGTCATAAGTTTTCACTCGGAGGTCTGATTCAGACGCATAAGATATCGAGACGCTCGAAATTGAACAATGGAAGCTCTTGAGTTATTCAAATGGTCATAACTTTTCACTCGGAGGTCTGATTCACGCGCATAATATATCGAGACGCTCGAAATTGAACAATGGAAGATCTTGAGTTATTCAAATGGTCATAACTTTTTCTCGGAGGTCCGATTCAGGCGCCTAAGATATCGAGAGGCTCGAAATTGAACAACGGAAGCTCGCGAGAAATTCAAATGGTCATAACCTTCCACATGGAGGTCCAATTCAAGCGCATAATATATCGAGACGCTCAAAATTGAACAATGGAAGCTCTTGAGCAATTCAAATGGTCATAACCTTACACTCGGAGGTCCAATTCAG
>NW_024464749.1:20333-21165 GCF_000004515.6 Glycine max
TCAGGCGCAACAACAACTATAGCACTTGCGCATATGGCAACGGAAGCTGTCGAGAAATTAAAATGGTCATAACTTTTCACACGGAGGTCAGATTCTGGCACATAAGATATCGAGACGCTCGAAATTGAACAATGGAAGCTCTTGATTTAATCAAATGGTCATAACTTTTCACTCGGAGGCCTGATTCAGGTGCATAAGATATCGAGACGCTCGAAATTGAACAATGGAAGCTCTTGAGTTATTCAAATGGTCATAACTTTTCACTCCGAGGTCCGATTCAGGCGCATAAGATATCGAGATGCTCGAAATTGAACAACGGAAGCTCTCGAGAAATTCAAATGGTCATAACTTTTCACACGGAGGTCAGATTCAGGCACATAAGATATCGAGAGGCTCGGAATTGAACAATGGAAGCTCTTGAGTTATTCAAATGGTCATAACTTTTCACTCGGAGGTCTGATTCAGGCGCATAAGATATCGTGACGCTCGAAATTGAACAATGGAAGCTCTTGAGTTATTCAAATGGTCATAACTTTTCACTCGGAGGTCTGATTCAGGCGCATAAGATATCGAGACGCTCGAAATTGAACAATGGAAGCTCTTGAGTTATTCAAATGGTCATAACTTTTCAGTCGGAGGTCTGATTCAGGCGCATAAGATATCGAGACGCTGGAAATTGAACAACGGAAGCTGTCGAGAAGTTCAAATGGTCATAACTTTTAACTCGGAGGTCCGATTCAGGCGCATTATAAATCGAGACGCTCAAAATTGAACAATGGAAGCTCTTGAGCAATGCAAATGGTCACAACCTTTACACTCGGAGCTCCGATTC
>NW_024464749.1:21265-22085 GCF_000004515.6 Glycine max
GCATAAGATATCGAGATGCTCGAAATTGAACAACGGAAGCTCTCGAGAAATTCAAATGGTCATAACTTTTCACACGGAGGTCAGATTCAGGCACATAAGATATCGAGACGCTCGAAATTGAACAATGGAAGCTCTTGAGTTATTCAAATGGTCATAACTTTTCACTCGGAGGTCCGATTCAGGCGCATAAGATATCGAGATGATCGAAATTGAACAACGGAAGCTCTCGAGAAATTCAAATGGTCATAAGTTTTCACACGGAGGTCAGATTCAGGCACATAAGATATCGAGATGCTCGAAATTGAACAACGGAAACTCTCGAGAAATTAAAATGGTCATAAATTTTCACACGGAGGTCAGATTCTGGCACATAAGATATCGAGACGCTCGAAATTGAACAATGGAAGCTCTTGAGTTATTCAAATGGTCATAACTTTTCACTCGGAGGTCTGATTCAGGCGCATAATATATCGAGACGCTCAAAATTGAACAACGGAAGCTCTCGAGAAATTCAAAATGGTCATAACTTTTCACTCGGAGGTGCGATTCAGGCGCATTATAAATCGAGACGCTCAAAATTGAACAATGGAAGCTCTTGAGCAATTCAAATGGTCACAACCTTACACTCGGAGGTCCGATTCAGGCACATAAATTATCGAGACGCTCGAAATTGAACAATGGAAGCTCTTGAGTTATTCAAATGGTCATAACTTTTCACTCGGAGGTCCGATTCAGGCGCATAAGATATCGAGAGGCTCGAAATTGAACAAAGGGAAGCTCGCGAGAAATTCAAATGGGTCATAACCTTGCACATGGAGGT
>NW_024464749.1:23245-24973 GCF_000004515.6 Glycine max
AGAAATTAAAAGGGTCATAACTTTTCACACGGAGGTCAGATTCTGGCACATAAGATATCGAGACGCTCGAAATTGAACAATGGAAGCTCTTGAGTTATTCAAATGGTCATAACTTTTCACTCGGAGGTCTGATTCAGGCGCATAAGATATCGAGACGCTCGAAATTGAACAACGGAAGCTGTCGAGAAGTTCAAATGGTCATAACTTTTCACTCGGAGGTCCGATTCAGGCGCATTATAAATCGAGACGCTCAAAATTGAACAATGGAAGCTCTTGAGCAATTCAAATGGTCACAACCTTACACTCGGAGGTCCGATTCAGGCACATAATTTATCGAGACGCTCGAAATTGAACAATGGAAGCTCTTGAGTTATTCAAATGGTCATAAGTTTTCACACGGAGGTCAGATTCAGGCACATAAGATATCGAGACGCTCGAAATTGAACAATGGAAGCTCTTGAGTTATTCAAATGGTCATAACTTTTCACTCGGAGGTCTGATTCAGGCGCATAAGATATTGAGATGCTCGAAATTGAACAATGGAAGCTCTTGAGTTATTCAAATGGGCATAACTTTTCACTCGGAGGTCTGATTCAGGCGCATAAGATATCGAGACGCTCGAAATTGAACAACGGAAGCTGTCGAGAAGTTCAAATGGTCATAACTTTTCACTCGGAGGTCCGATTCAGGCGCATTATAAATCGAGACGCTCAAAATTGAACAATGGAAGCTCTTGAGCAATGCAAATGGTCACAACCTTACACTCGGAGCTCCGATTCAGGCACATAATATATCGAGACGCTCGAAATTGAACAATGGATGCTCTTGAGTTATTCAAATGGTCATAATTTTTCACTCCGAGGCCCGATTCCGGCGCATAAGATATCGAGATGCTCGAAATTGAACAATGGAAGCTCTCGAGAAATTCAAATGGTCATAACTTTTCACACGGAGGTCAGATTCAGGCGCATAAGATATCGAGACGCTCGAAATTGAACAACGGAAGCTGTCGAGAATTTCAAATGGTCATAACTTTTCACTCGGAGGTCCGATTCAGGCGCATAAGATATCGAGATGATCGAAATTGAACAACGGAAGCTCTCGAGAAATTCAAATGGTCATAAGTTTTCACACGGAGGTCAGATTCAGGCACATAAGATATCGAGATGCTCGAAATTGAACAACGGAAACTCTCGAGAAATTCAAATGGTCATAAATTTTCACACGGAGGTCAGATTCAGGCACATAAGATATCGAGACGCTCGAAATTGAACAATGGAAGCTCTTGAGTTATTCAAATGGTCATAACTTTTCACTCGGAGGTCTGATTCAGGCGCATAATATATCGAGACGCTCAAAATTGAACAACGGAAGCTCTCGAGAAATTCAAAATGGTCATAACTTTTCACTCGGAGGTCCGATTCAGGCGCATTATAAATCGAGACGCTCAAAATTGAACAATGGAAGCTCTTGAGCAATTCAAATGGTCACAACCTTACACTCGGAGGTCCGATTCAGGCACATAATTTATCGAGACGCTCGAAATTGAACAATGGAAGCTCTTGAGTTATTCAAATGGTCATAACTTTTCACTCGGAGGTCCGATTCAGGCGCATAAGATATCGAGAGGCTCGAAATTGAACAACGGAAGCTCGCGAGAAATTCAAATGGTCATAACCTTTCACATGGAGGTCCAATTCAGGCGCATAAGATATCGAGACGCTCGAA
>NW_024464749.1:25390-26161 GCF_000004515.6 Glycine max
CTCGGAGGTTCTGATTCAGGCCCATAAGATTTCGAGACGCTCGGAAATTGAACATCGGGAATCTGTCGAGAAGTTCAAATGTTCATAACTTGTCACTCGGAGGTCCGATTCAGGCGCATTATAAATCGAGACGCTCAAAAGTGAACAATGGAAGCTCTTGAGCATATTCAAATGGTCACAACCTTACACTCGGAGCTCCGATTCAGGCACATAATATATCGAGACGCTCGAAATTGAACAATGGATGCTCTTGAGTTATTCAAATGGTCATAACTTTTCACTCTGAGGCCCGATTCCGGCGCATAAGATATCGAGACGCTCGAAATTGAACAACGGAAGCTCTTGAGAAATTCAAATGGTCATAACTTTTCACACGGAGGTCAGATTCAGGCACATAAGATATCGAGACGCTCGAAATTGAACAATGGAAGCTCTTGAGTTATTCAAATGGTCATAACTTTTCACTCGGAGGTCCGATTCAGGCGCATAAGATATCGAGATGATCGAAATTGAACAACGGAAGCTCTCGAGAAATTCAAATGGTCATAAGTTTTCACACGGAGGTCAGATTCAGGCACATAAGATATCGAGATGCTCGAAATTGAACAACGGAAACTCTCGAGAAATTCAAATGGTCATAAATTTTCACACGGAGGTCAGATTCTGGCACATAAGATATCTAGACGCTCGAAATTGAACAATGGAAGCTCTTGAGTTATTCAAATGGTCATAACTTTTCACTCGGAGGTCTGATTCAGGCGCATAATATAT
>NW_024464749.1:26565-27028 GCF_000004515.6 Glycine max
GAAGTTCAACATGGTCATCTCTCGAGTTATTCAAATGGTCATCACTTTTCACTCGGAGGTCTGATTCAGGCGCATAAGATATCGAGACGCTCGAAATTGAACAATGGAAGCTCTTGAGTTATTCAAATGGTCATAACTTTTCACTCGGAGGTCTGATTCAGGCGCATAAGATATCGAGACGCTCGAAATTGAACAATGGAAGCTCTTGAATTATTCAAATGGTCATAACTTTTCACTCGGAGGTCTGATTCAGGCGCATAAGATATCGAGACGCTCGAAAGTTGCACAATGGAAGCTGTTGAGTTATTCAAATGGTCATAACTTTTCACTCGGAGGTCTGATTCAGGCGCATAAGATATTCAGATGCTCGAAAGTGCACAATGGAAGCTTGAGTTATTCAAATGGTCATAACTTTTCACTGCGGAGGTCCGATTGCAGGCGCATTAGATATCGAGAGGCTCGA
>NW_024464749.1:27277-29631 GCF_000004515.6 Glycine max
CAGGCACATAATTTATCGAGACGCTCGAAATTGAACAATGGAAGCTCTTGAGAAATTCAAATGGTCATAAGTTTTAACACGGAGGTCAGATTCAGGCACATAATATATCAAGACACTCGAAATTGAACAACGGAAGCTCTCGAGAAATTCAAATGGTCATAACTTTTCACTCGGAGGTCCAATTCAGGCGCATAAGATATCGAGATGCTCGAAATTGAACAACAGAAGCTCTCGAGAAATTCAAATGGTCATAACTTTTCACACGGAGGTAAGATTCAGGCACATAATATATTGAGATGCTCGTAATTGAACAACGGAAGCTCTCGAGAAATTAAAATGGTCATAACTTTTCTCTCGGAGGTCCGATTCAGGCGCATCATATATCGAGATGCACGAACATGAACAATGGAAGCTCTTTGAGTTATTCAAATGGTCATAACTTTTCACTCCGAGGTCCGATTCAGGCGCATAAGATATCGAGATGCTCGAAATTGAACAGCGGAAGCTCTCGAGAAATTCAAATGGTCATAACTTTTCACACGGAGGTCATATTCAGGCACATAAGATATCGAGAAGCTCGAAATTGAACAATGGAAGCTCTTGAGTTATTCAAATGGTCATAACTTTTCACTCGGAGGTCTGATTCAGGCGCATAAGATATCGAGACGCTCGAAATTGAACAACAGAAGCTCTCAAAAAATTCAAATGGTCATAACTTTTCACACGGAGGTAAGATTCAGGCACATAATATATTGAGATGCTCGTAATTGAACAACGGAAGCTCTCGAGAAATTAAAATGGTCATAACTAGTATACGTGATGACTTCAGTTTCAGGCGCATCATATATCGAGATGCTCGAACATGAACAATGGAAGCTCTTGAGTTATTCAAATGGTCATAACTTTTCTCTAGGAGGTCCGATTCAGGCGCATCATATATCGAGATGCTCGAACATGAACAATGGAATCTCTTGAGTTATTCAAATGGTCATAACTTTTCACTCGGAGGTCTGATTCAGGGACTTAAGATATCGAGACGCTCGAAATTGAACAATCGAAGCTCTTTAGTTATTCAAATGGTCATAACTTTTCACTCGGAGGTCCAATTCAGGCGCATTATAAATCGAGACGCTCAAAATTGAACAATGGAAGCTCTTGAGCAATTCAAATGGTCACAACTTTACACACGGAGGTCCGATTCAGGCACATAATATATCGAGACGCTCGAAATTGAACAATGGAACCTCTTGAGTTATTCAAATGGTCATAACTTTTCACTCGGAGGTCTGATTCAGGGTCTTAAGATATCGAGACGCTCGAAATTGAACAATGGAAGCTCTTGAGTTATTCAAATGGTCATAACTTTTCACTCGGAGGTCTGATTCAGGCGCATAAGATATCGAGACGCTCGAAATTGAACAATGGAAGCTCTTGAGTTATTCAAATGATCATAACTTTTCACTCGGAGGTCCGATTCAGGCGCATAAGATATCGAGACTCTCGAAATTGAAAAACGGAAGCTCGCGAGAAATTCAAATGGTCATAAACTTTCACATGGAGGTCCAATTCAGGCGCATAATATATCGAGACACTCAGAATTCAACAATGGAAGCTCTTGAGCAATTCAAATGGTCATAACCTTACACTCGGAGGTCCGATTCAGGCACATAATTTATCGAGACGCTCGAAATTGAACAACGGAAGCTGTCGAGAAATTAAAATGGTCATAACTTTTCTCTCGGAGGTCCGATTCAGGAGCATCATATATCGAGATGCTCGAACATGAACAATGGAATCTCTTGAGTTATTCAAATGGTCATAACTTTTCACTCGGAGGTCCGATTCAGGCGCATAAGATATCGAGATGCTCGAAATTGAACAACGGAAGCTCACGAGAAATTGAAATGGTCATAACTTTTCTCACGGAGGTCATATTTAGGCACATCACATATAGAGACGCTCGAAATTGAACAACGAAAGCTGTCGAAAAGTTCAAATGGTCATAACTTTTCACACGGAGGTCAGATTCAGGCACATATGATATCGAGACGCTCGAAATTGAACAATGGAAGCTCTTGAGTTATTCAAATGGTCATAACTTTTCACTCGGAGGTCCGATTCAGGCGCATTATAAATCGAGACGCTCAAAATTGAACAATGGAAGCTCTTGAGCAATTCAAATGGTCACAACCTTACACTCGGAGGTCCGATTCAGGCACATAATATAACGAGACGCTCGAAATTGAAAAACGGAAGCTGTCGAGAAGTTCAAATGGTCATAACTTTTCACTCGGAGGTCCGATTCAGGCACATAATATATCGAGACGCTCGAAATTGAACAATGGAAGCTCTTG
>NW_024464749.1:30033-31438 GCF_000004515.6 Glycine max
TCCGATTCAGGCACATAATATATCGAGACGCTCGAAATTGAACAATGGAAGCTCTTGAGTAATTCAAATGGTCATAACTTTTCACTCCGAGGTCCGATTCAGGCGCATAAGATATCGAGATGCTCGAAATTGAACAACGGAAGCTCTCGAGAAATTCAAATGGTCATAACTTTTCACTCGGAGGTCAGATTCAGGCACATAAGATATCGAGACACTCGAAATTGAACAATGGAAGCTCTTGAGTTATTCAAATGGTCATAACTTTTCACTCGGAGGTCTGATTCAGGCGCATAAGATATCGAGACGCTCGAAATTGAACAATGGAAGCTCTTGAGTTATTCAAATGGTCATAACTTTTCACTCGGAGGTCTGATTCAGGCGCATAAGATATCAAGACGCTCGAAATTGAACAATGGAAGCTCTTGAGTTATGCAAATGGTCATAACTTTTCACTCGGAGGTCCGATTCAGGCGCATAAGATATCGAGACGCTCGAAATTGAAAAACGGAAGCTCGCGAGAAATTCAAATGGTCATGACCTTTCACATGGAGGTCCAATTCAGGCGCATAATATATCGAGACACTCGGAATTGAACAATGGAAGCTCTTGAGCAATTCAAATTGTCATAACCTTACACTCGGAGGTCCGATTCAGGCACATAATATATCGAGACGCTCGAAATTGAACAATGCAAGCTCTTGAGTTATTCAAATGGTCATAACATTTCACTCGGAGGTCTGATTCAGGCGCATAAGATATCGAGACGCTCGAAATTGAACAATGGAAGCTCTTGAGTTATTCAAATGATCATAACTTTTCACTCCGAGGTCCGATTCAGGCGCATAAGATATCGAGATGCTCGAAATTGAACAACGGAAGCTCACGAGAAATTCAGATGGTCATAACTTTCCACTCGGAGGTCCGATTCAGGCACATCACATATAGAGACGCTCGAAATTGAACAACGAAAGCTGTCGAAAAGTTCAAATGGTCATAACTTTTCACACGGAGGTCAGATTCAGGCACATAATTTATCTAGACGCTCGAAATTGAACAATGGAAGCTCTTGAGTTATTCAAATGGTCATAACTTTTCACTCGGAGGTCCGATTCAGGCGCATTATAAATCGAGACGCTCAAAATTGAACAACGGAAGCTGTCGAGAAATTAAAATGGTCATAACTTTTCTCTCGGAGGTCCGATTCAGGAGCATCATATATCGAGATGCTCGAACATGAACAATGGAATCTCTTGAGTTATTCAAATGGTCATAACTTTTCACTCGGAGGTCCGATTCAGGCGCATAAGATATCGAGATGCTCGAAATTGAACAACGGAAGCTCACGAGAAATTCAAATGGTCATAACTTTTCTCACGGAGGTCATATTTAGGCACATCACATATCG
>NW_024464749.1:32140-34534 GCF_000004515.6 Glycine max
CCCCCGGAGGTCCGGTTCAGGCGCATTAAAAATCGAGACGCTCAAAATTGAACAATGGAAGCTCTTGAGCAATTCAAATGGTCACAACCTTACACTCGGAGGTCCGATTCAGGCACATAATTTATTGAGACGCTCGAAATTGAACAATGGAAGCTCTTGAGTTATTCAAATGGTCATAACTTTTCACTCCGAGGTCCGATTCAGGCGCATAAGATATCGAGATGCTCTAAATTGAACAACGGAAGCTCTCGAGAAATTCAAATGGTCATAACATTTCACACGGAGGTCAGATTCAGGCACATAAGATATCGAGACACTCGAAATTGAACAATGGAAGCTCTTGAGTTATTCAAATGGTCATAACTTTTCACTCGGAGGTCTGATTCAGGCGCATAAGATATCGAGACGCTCGAAATTGAACAATGGAAGCTCTTGAGTTATTCAAATGGTCATAACTTTTCACTCGGAGGTCTGATTCAGGCGCATAAGATATCAAGACGCTCGAAATTGAACAATGGAAGCTCTTGAGTTATGCAAATGGTCATAACTTTTCACTCGGAGGTCCGATTCAGGCGCATAAGATATCGAGACGCTCGAAATTGAAAAACGGAAGCTCGCGAGAAATTCAAATGGTCATGACCTTTCACATGGAGGTCCAATTCAGGCGCATAATATATCGAGACACTCGGAATTGAACAATGGAAGCTCTTGAGCAATTCAAATTGTCATAACCTTACACTCGGAGGTCCGATTCAGGCACATAATATATCGAGACGCTCGAAATTGAACAATGCAAGCTCTTGAGTTATTCAAATGGTCATAACATTTCACTCGGAGGTCTGATTCAGGCGCATAAGATATCGAGACGCTCGAAATTGAACAATGGAAGCTCCTGAGTTATTCAAATGATCATAACTTTTCACTCCGAGGTCCGATTCAGGCGCATAAGTAATCGAGATGCTCGAAATTGAACAACGGAAGCTCACGAGAAATTCAGATGGTCATAACTTTCCACTCGGAGGTCCGATTCAGGCACATCACATATAGAGACGCTCGAAATTGAACAACGAAAGTTGTCGAAAAGTTCAAATGGTCATAACTTTTCACACGGAGGTCAGATTCAGGCACATAATTTACTGAGACGCTCGAAATTGAACAATGGAAGCTCTTGAGTTATTCAAATGGTCATAACTTTCACTCCGAGGTCCGATTCAGGCGCATAAGATATCGAGATGCTCTAAATTGAACAACGGAAGCTCTCGAGAAATTCAAATGGTCATAACTTTTCACACGGAGGTCAGATTCAGGCACATAAGATATCGAGACACTCGAAATTGAACAATGGAAGCTCTTGAGTTATTCAAATGGTCATAACTTTTCACTCGGAGGTCTGATTCAGGCGCATAAGATATCGAGACGCTCGAAATTGAACAATGGAAGCTCTTGAGTTATTCAAATGGTCATAACTTTTCACTCGGAGGTCTGATTCAGGCGCATAAGATATCGAGACGCTCGAAATTGAACAATGGAAGCTCTTGAGTTATGCAAATGGTCATAACTTTTCACTCGGAGGTCCGATTCAGGCGCATAAGATATCGAGACGCTCGAAATTGAAAAACGGAAGCTCGCGAGAAATTCAAATGGTCATGACCTTTCACATGGAGGTCCAATTCAGGCGCATAATATATCGAGACACTCGGAATTGAACAATGGAAGCTCTTGAGCAATTCAAATTGTCATAACCTTACAGTCGGAGGTCCGATTCAGGCACATAATATATCGAGACGCTCGAAATTGAACAATGGAAGCTCTTGAGTTATTCAAATGGTCATAACTTTTCACTCGGAGGTCTGATTCAGGCGCATAAGATATCGAGACGCTCGAAATTGAACAATGGAAGCTCTTGAGTTATTCAAATGATCATAACTTTTCACTCCGAGGTCCGATTCAGGCGCATAAGATATCGAGATGCTCGAAATTGAACAACGGAAGCTCACGAGAAATTCAGATGGTCATAACTTTCCACTCGGAGGTCCGATTCAGGCACATCACATATAGAGACGCTCGAAATTGAACAACGAAAGCTGTCGAAAAGTTCAAATGGTCATAACATTTCACACGGAGGTCAGATTCAGGCACATAATTTATCTAGACGCTCGAAATTGAACAATGGAAGCTCTTGAGTTATTCAAATGGTCATAACTTTTCACTCGGAGGTCCGATTCAGGCGCATTATAAATCGAGACGCTCAAAATTGAACAACGGAAGCTGTCGAGAAATTAAAATGGTCATAACTTTTCTCTCGGAGGTCCGATTCAGGAGCATCATATATCGAGATGCTCGAACATGAACAATGGAATCTCTTGAGTTATTCAAATGGTCATAACTTTTCAC
>NW_024464749.1:34667-35996 GCF_000004515.6 Glycine max
AATTGAACAACGAAAGCTGTCGAAAAGTTCAAATGGTCATAACTTTTCACACGGAGGTCAGATTCAGGCACATAATGATATCGGGACGCTCGAAATTAGAACAATGGAAGCTCTTGAGTTATTCAAATGGTCATAACTTTTCACTCGGAGGTCCGATTCAGGCGCATTATAAATCGAGACGCTCAAAATTGAACAATGGAAGCTCTTGAGCAATTCAAATGGTCACAACCTTACACTCGGAGGTCCGATTCAGGCACATAATATAACGAGACGCTCGAAATTGAAAAACGGAAGCTCGCGAGAAATTCAAATGGTCATGACCTTTCACATGGAGGTCCAATTCAGGCGCATAATATATCGAGACACTCGGAATTGAACAATGGAAGCTCTTGAGCAATTCAAATTGTCATAACCTTACACTCGGAGGTCCGATTCAGGCACATAATATATCGAGACGCTCGAAATTGAACAATGGAAGCTCTTGAGTTATTCAAATGGTCATAACTTTTCACTCCGAGGTCTGATTCAGGCGCATAAGATATCGAGACGCTCGAAATTGAACAATGGAAGCTCTTGAGTTATTCAAATGATCATAACTTTTCACTCCGAGGTCCGATTCAGGCGCATAAGATATCGAGATGCTCGAAATTGAACAACGGAAGCTCACGAGAAATTCAGATGGTCATAACTTTCCACTCGGAGGTCCGATTCAGGCACATCACATATAGAGACGCTCGAAATTGAACAACGAAAGCTGTCGAAAAGTTCAAATGGTCATAACTTTTCACACGGAGGTCAGATTCAGGCACATAATTTATTGAGACGCTCGAAATTGAACAATGGAAGCTCTTGAGTTATTCAAATGGTCATAACTTTTCACTCCGAGGTCCGATTCAGGCGCATAAGATATCGAGATGCTCGAAATTGAACAACGGAAGCTCTCGAGAAATTCAAATGGTCATAACTTTTCACACGGAGGTCAGATTCAGGCCCATAAGATATCGAGACACTCGAAATTGAACAATGGAAGCTCTTGAGTTATTCAAATGGTCATAACTTTTCACTCGGAGGTCTGATTCAGGCGCATAAGATATCGAGACGCTCGAAATTGAACAATGGAAGCTCTTGAGTTATTCAAATGGTCATAACTTTTCACTCGGAGGTCTGATTCAGGCGCATTATAAATCGAGACGCTCAAAATTGAACAACGGAAGCTGTCGAGAAATTAAAATGGTCATAACTTTCTCTCTCGGAGGTCCGATTCAGGAGCATCATATATCGAGACGCTCGAACATGAACAATGGAATCTCTTGAGTTATTCAAATGGTC
>NW_024464749.1:36262-37107 GCF_000004515.6 Glycine max
ATTCAAATGGTCATAACTTTTCACTCGGAGGTCCGATTCAGGCGCATTATATATCGAGACGCTCAAAATTGAACAATGGAAGCTCTTGAGCAATTCAAATGGTCACAACTTTACACTCGGAGGTCCGATTCAGGCACATAATATATCGAGACGCTCGAAATTGAACAATGGAAGCTCTTGAGCAATTCAAATGGTCATAACTTTACACTCGGAGGTCCGATTCAGGCACATAATATATCGAGACGCTCGAAATTGAACAATGGAAGCTCTTGAGTTATTCAAATGGTCATAACTTTTCACTCGGAGGTCTGATTCAGGCGCATAAGATATCGAGACGCTCGAAATTGAACAATGGAAGCTCTTGAGTTATTCAAATGGTCATAAATTTTCACTCGGAGGTCTGATTCAGGCGCATAAGATATCGAGAAGCTCGAAATTGAACAACGGAAGCTGTCGAGAATTTCAAATGGTCATAACTTTTCCCCCGGAGGTCCGGTTCAGGCGCATTATAAATCGAGACGCTCAAAATTGAACAATGGAAGCTCTTGAGCAATTCAAATGGTCACAACCTTACACTCGGAGGTCCGATTCAGGCACATAATTTATTGAGACGCTCGAAATTGAACAATGGAAGCTCTTGAGTTATTCAAATGGTCATAATTTTTCACTCCGAGGTCCGATTCAGGCGCATTATAAATCGAGACGCTCAAAATTGAACAATGGAAGCTCTTGAGCAATTCAAATGGTCACAACCTTACACTCGGAGGTCCGATTCAGGCACATAATTTATTGAGACGCTCGAAATTTTACAATGGAAGCTCTTGAGTTATTCAAATGGTCATAAT
>NW_024464749.1:37207-39309 GCF_000004515.6 Glycine max
AAGCTCTCGAGAAATTCAAATGGTCATAACTTTTCACACGGAGGTCAGATTCAGGCACATAAGATATCGAGACACTCGAAATTGAACAATGGAAGCTCTTGAGTTATTCAAATGGTCATAATTTTTCACTCCGAGGTCCGATTCAGGCCCATAAGATATCGAGATGCTCGTAATTGAACAACGAAAGCTCTCGAGAAATTAAAATGGTCATAACTTTTCTCTCGGAGGTCCGATTCAGGCGCATCATATATCGAGATGCTCGAACATGAACAATGGAATCTCTTGAGTTATTCAAATGGTCATAACTTTTCACTCGCAGGTCCGATTCAGGCGCATAAGATATCGAGATGCTCGAAATTGAACAACGGAAGCTCACGAGAAATTCAGATGGTTATAACTTTCCACTCGGAGGTCCGATTCAGGCACATCACATATAGAGACGCTCGAAATTGAACAACGAAAGCTGTCGAAAAGTTCAAATGGTCATAACTTTTCACACGGAGGTCAGATTCAGGCACATAATTTATCTAGACGCTCGAAATTGAACAATGGAAGCTCTTGAGTTATTCAAATGGTCATAACTTTTCACTCGGAGGTCCGATTCAGGCGCATTATAAATCGAGACGCTCAAAATTGAACAATGGAAGCTCTTGAGCAATTCAAATGGTCACAACTTTACACTTGGAGGTCCGATTCAGGCACATAATATATCGAGACGCTCGAAATTGAACAATGGAAGCTCTTGAGCAATTCAAATGGTCATAACTTTACACTCGGAGGTCCGATTCAGGCACATAATATATCGAGACGCTCGAAATTGAACAATGGAAGCTCTTGAGTTAATCAAATGGTCATAACTTTTCACTCGGAGGTCTGATTCAGGCGCATAAGATATCGAGACGCTCGAAATTGAACAATGGAAGCTCTTGAGTTATTGAAATGGTCATAAATTTTCACTCGGAGGTCTGATTCAGGCGCATAAGATATCGAGAAGCTCGAAATTGAACAACGGAAGCTGTCGAGAATTTCAAATGGTCATAACTTTTCCCCCGGAGGTCCGGTTCAGGCGCATTATAAATCGAGACGCTCAAAATTGAACAATGGAAGCTCTTGAGCAATTCAAATGGTCATAACCTTACACTCGGAGGTCCGATTCAGGCACATAATATATTGAGACGCTCGAAATTGAACAATGGAAGCTCTTGAGTTATTCAAATGGTCATAACTTTTCACTCCGAGGTCCGATTCAGGCGCATAAGATATCGAGACGCTCGAAATTGAACAACGGAAGCTCTCGAGAAATTCAAATGGGTCATAACTTTTCACTCGGAGGTCAGATTCAGGCACATAAGATATCGAGACGCTCGAAATTGAACAATGGAAGCTCTTGAGTTATTCAAATGGTCATAACTTTTCACTCGGAGGTCTGATTCAGGCGCATAAGATATCGAGACGCTCGAAATTGAACAATGGAAGCTCTTGAGTTATTCAAATGGTCATAACTTTTCACTCGGAGGTCTGATTCAGGCGCATTATAAATCGAGACGCTCAAAATTGAACAACGGAAGCTGTCGAGAAATTAAAATGGTCATAACTTTTCTCTCGGAGGTCCGATTCAGGAGCATCATATATCGAGATGCTCGAACATGAACAATGGAATCTCTTGAGTTATTCAAATGGTCATAACTTTTCACTCGGAGGTCCGATTCAGGCGCATAAGATATCGAGATGCTCGAAATTGAACAACGGAAGCTCACGAGAAATTGAAATGGTCATAACTTTTCTCACGGAGGTCATATTTAGGCACATCACATATAGAGACGCTCGAAATTGAACAACGAAAGCTGTCGAAAAGTTCAAATGGTCATAACTTTTCACACGGAGGTCAGATTCAGGCACATATGATATCGAGACGCTCGAAATTGAACAATGGAAGCTCTTGAGTTATTCAAATGGTCATAACTTTTCACTCGGAGGTCCGATTCAGGCGCATTATAAATCGAGACGCTCAAAATTGAACAATGGAAGCTCTTGAGCAATTCAAATGGTCACAACCTTACACTCGGAGGTCCGATTCAGGCACATAATATAACGAGACGCTC
>NW_024464749.1:40052-41813 GCF_000004515.6 Glycine max
TTCACAGATCAAAACGAGGGACGCGCGCCCCAAGCCGTCCAAGTTCTTCCAGGACAATGAGCCAATGGGCTATCCAAGCATAATTTATTGAGACGCTCGAAATTGAACAATGGAAGCTCTTGAGTTATTCAAATGGTCATAACTTTTCACTCCGAGGTCCGATTCAGGCGCATAAGATATCGAGATGCTCTAAATTGAACAACGGAAGCTCTCGAGAAATTCAAATGGTCATAACTTTTCACACGGAGGTCAGATTCAGGCACATAAGATATCGAGACACTCGAAATTGAACAATGGAAGCTCTTGAGTTATTCAAATGGTCATAACTTTTCACTCGGAGGTCTGATTCAGGCGCATAAGATATCGAGACGCTCGAAATTGAACAATGGAAGCTCTTGAGTTATTCAAATGGTCATAACTTTTCACTCGGAGGTCTGATTCAGGCGCATAAGATATCGAGACGCTCGAAATTGAACAATGGAAGCTCTTGAGTTATGCAAATGGTCATAACTTTTCACTCGGAGGTCCGATTCAGGCGCATAAGATATCGAGACGCTCGAAATTGAAAAACGGAAGCTCGCGAGAAATTCAAATGGTCATGACCTTTCACATGGAGGTCCAATTCAGGCGCATAATATATCGAGACACTCGGAATTGAACAATGGAAGCTCTTGAGCAATTCAAATTGTCATAACCTTACACTCGGAGGTCCGATTCAGGCACATAATATATCGAGACGCTCGAAATTGAACAATGGAAGCTCTTGAGCTATTCAAATGGTCATAACTTTTCACTCCGAGGTCTGATTCAGGCGCATAAGATATCGAGATGCTCGAAATTGAACAACGGAAGCTTACGAGAAACTCAAATGGTCATAACTTTTCACACGGAGGTCAGATTCTGGAACATAAAATATCGAGACGCTCGAAATTGAACAATGGAAGCTCTTGAGTTATTCAAATGGTCATAGCTTTTCACTCGGAGGTCTGATTCAGGCGCATAAGATATCGAGAAGCTCGAAATTGAACAACGGAAGCTGTCGAGAATTTCAAATTGTCATAACTTTTCCCCCGGAGGTCCGGTTTAGGCGCATTAAAAATCGAGACGCTCAAAATTGAACAATGGAAGCTCTTGAGCAATTCAAATGGTCACAACCTTACACTCGGAGGTCCGATTCAGGCACATAATTTATTGAGACGCTCGAAATTGAACAATGGAAGCTCTTGAGTTATTCAAATGGTCATAACTTTTCACTCCGAGGTCCGATTCAGGCGCATAAGATATCGAGATGCTCTAAATTGAACAACGGAAGCTCTCGAGAAATTCAAATGGTCATAACTTTTCACACGGAGGTCAGATTCAGGCACATAAGATATCGAGACACTCGAAATTGAACAATGGAAGCTCTTGAGTTATTCAAATGGTCATAACTTTTCACTCGGAGGTCTGATTCAGGCGCATAAGATATCGAGACGCTCGAAATTGAACAATGGAAGCTCTTGAGTTATTCAAATGGTCATAACTTTTCACTCGGAGGTCTGATTCAGGCGCATAAGATATCGAGACGCTCGAAATTGAACAATGGAAGCTCTTGAGTTATGCAAATGGTCATAACTTTTCACTCGGAGGTCCGATTCAGGCGCATAAGATATCGAGACGCTCGAAATTGAAAAACGGAAGCTCGCGAGAAATTCAAATGGTCATGAACTTTCACATGGAGGTCCGATTCAGCGCATATATATCGAGACGCTCCGAATTGAA
>NW_024464749.1:41913-42468 GCF_000004515.6 Glycine max
GCTCTTGAGTTATTTAAATGGTCATAACTTTTCACTCGGAGGTCCAATTCAGGCGCATAAGATATCGAGATGCTCGAAATTGAACAACAGAAGCTCTCGAGAATATAACAATGGAAGCCGTCGAAAAGTTCAAATGGTCATAACTTTTCACTCGGAGGTCTGATTCAGGCGCATTATAAATCGAGATGCTCAAAATTGAACAATGGAAGCTCTTGAGTTATTCAAATGGTCATAACGTTTCACTCGGAGGTCTGATTCAAGCGCATAAGATATCGAGACGCTCGAAATTGAACAATGGAAGCTCTTGAGTTATTCAAATGGTCATAACTTTTCACTCGGATGTCCGATTCAGGCGCATAATATATCGAGACGCTCGAAATTGCACAATGGAAGCTCTTGAGTTATTCAAATGGTCATAACTTTTCACTCGGAGGGCCGATTCAGGCGCTTAATATATCGAGACGCTCGAAATTGAACAACGGAAGCTCTTGAGATATTCAGATGGTCTTGACGTTTCACATGGAGGCCCAAGTCAGGCGCATAATATATCGAGAC
>NW_024464749.1:50669-51765 GCF_000004515.6 Glycine max
ATAGAGACGCTCGAAATTGAACAACGAAAGCTGTCGAAAAGTTCAAATGGTCATAACATTTCACACGGAGGTCAGATTCAGGCACATAATTTATCTAGACGCTCGAAATTGAACAATGGAAGCTCTTGAGTTATTCAAATGGTCATAACTTTTCACTCGGAGGTCCGATTCAGGCGCATTATAAATCGAGACGCTCAAAATTGAACAACGGAAGCTGTCGAGAAATTAAAATGGTCATAACTTTTCTCTCGGAGGTCCGATTCAGGAGCATCATATATCGAGATGCTCGAACATGAACAATGGAATCTCTTGAGTTATTCAAATGGTCATAACTTTTCACTCGGAGGTCCGATTCAGGCGCATAAGATATCGAGATGCTCGAAATTGAACAACGGAAGCTCACGAGAAATTCAAATGGTCATAACTTTACTCACGGAGGTCATATTTAGGCACATCACATATAGAGACGCTCGAAATTGAACAACGAAAGCTGTCGAAAAGTTCAAATGGTCATAACTTTTCACACGGAGGTAAGATTCAGGCACATAATTTATCTAGACGCTCGAAATTGAACAATGGAAGCTCTTGAGTTATTCAAATGGTCATAACTTTTCACTCGGAGGTCCGATTCTGGCGCATTATAAATCGAGACGCTCAAAATTGAACAATGGAAGCTCTTGAGCAATTCAAATGGTCACAACCTTACACTCGGAGGTCCGATTCAGGCACATAATATAACGAGACGCTCGAAATTGAAAAACGGAAGCTGTCGAGAAGTTCAAATGGTCATAACTTTTCACTCGGAGGTCCGATTCAGGCACATTATAAATCGAGACGCTCAAAATTGAACAATGGAAGCTCTTGAGCAATTCAAATGGTCACAACCTTACACTCGGAGGTCCGATTCAGGCACATAATATATCGAGACGCTCGAAATTGAACAATGGAAGCTCTTGAGTTATTCAAATGGTCATAACTTTTCACTCGGAGGTCTGATTCAGGCGCATAAGATATCGAGACGCTCGAAATTGAACAAAGGAAGCTCTTGAGTTATTCAAATGGTCATAACTTTTCACTCGGAGGTCTGATCAGGCGC
>NW_024464749.1:65989-67709 GCF_000004515.6 Glycine max
TCCGAAAATACTGTGACGTTGGCTACCTATCTCGGCGATGGAAGCTCTTGAGTTATTCAAATGGTCATAACTTTTCACTCGGTGGTCTGATTCAGGCGCATAAGATATCGAGACGCTCGAAATTGAACAACGGAAGCTGTCGAGAAGTTCAAATGGTCATAACTTTTCACTCGGAGGTCCGATTCAGGCGCATTATAAATCAAGACGCTCAAAATTGAACAATGGAAGCTCTTGAGCAATTCAAATTGTCACAACCTTACACTCGGAGGTCCGATTCAGGCACATAACATATCGAGACGCTCGAAATTGAACAATGGAAGCTCTTGAGTTATTCAAATGGTCATAACTTTTCACTCGGAGGTCTGATTCAGGCGCATAAGATATCGAGACGCTCGAAATTGAACGACGGAAGCTGTCGAGAAGTTCAAATGGTCATAACTTTTCACTCACAGGTCCGATTCAGGCGCATTATAAATCGAGACGCTCAAAATTGAACATTGGAAGCTCTTGAGCAATTCAAATGGTCACAACCCTACACTCGGAGGTCCGATTCAGGCACATAATATATCGAGACGCTCGAAATTGAACAATGGAAGCTCTTGAGTTATTCAAATGGTCATAACTTTTCACTCCGAGGTCCGATTCAGGCGCATAAGATATCGAGATGCTCGAAATTGAACAACGGAAGCTCTCGAGAAATTCAAATGGTCATAACTTTTCACACGGAGGTCAGATTAAGGCCCATAAGATATCGAGACACTCGAAATTGAATAATGGAAGCTCTTGAGTTATTCAAATGGTCGTTACTTTTCACACAGAGGGCAGTTTCATCCACAGAAGATATCGAGACGCTCGAAATTGAATAATGGAAGCTCTTGAGTTATTCAAATGGTATTAACTTTTCACTCGGAGGTCTGATTCAGGCGCATTAGATATCGAGACGCTAGAAATGGAACAATGGAAGCTCTTGAGTTATTCAAATGGTCATAACTTTTCACTCGGTGGTCTGATTCAGGCGCATAAGATATCGAGACGCTCGAAATTGAACAACGGAAGCTGTCGAGAAGTTCAAATGGTCATAACTTTTCACTCGGAGGTCCGATTCAGGCGCATTATAAATCAAGACGCTCAAAATTGAACAATGGAAGCTCTTGAGCAATTCAAATTGTCACAACCTTACACTCGGAGGTCCGATTCAGGCACATAACATATCGAGACGCTCGAAATTGAACAATGGAAGCTCTTGAGTTATTCAAATGGTCATAACTTTTCACTCGGAGGTCTGATTTAGGCGCATAAGATATCGAGACGCTCGAAATTGAACGACGGAAGCTGTCGAGAAGTTCAAATGGTCATAACTTTTCACTCACAGGTCCGATTCAGGAGCATTATAAATCGAGACGCTCAAAATTGAACAATAGAAGCTCTTGAGCATTTCAAATGGTCATGGCCGTTCATTATAAGGTTCGATTTAGGCGCATAAGATATCGAGACGCTTCGAAATCTCCCAACGAAAGCTCTCGAGAAATTCAAATGGTCATAACCTTCTCCTCTACGATCTTAAGCGGGCGCATAATATATGGGGGGGGGTGAGACCTTCAACGGAGGGGGGGTGAGAAATTCAAATGGTCCGAAATTTTCCGTCGTAGGACTTCTTCCGGCGCATTATATAACGAGACACTCTCAGACCAACAACGGAAGCGCTCGACAAATTCGAATG
>NW_024464749.1:70502-71623 GCF_000004515.6 Glycine max
ACACGGAAGCTCTCGAGAAATTCAAATGGTCATAACTTTTAACACCGAGGTCAGATTCTGGCACATAAGATATCGAGACGCTCGAAATTGAACAATGGAAGCTCTTGAGTTATTCAAATGGTCATAACTTTTCACTCGGAGGTCTGATTCAGGCGCATAAGATATCGAGACGCTCGAAATTGAACAACGGAAGCTGTCGAGAAGTTCAAATGGTCATAACTTTTCACTCGGAGGTCCGATTCAGGCGCATTATAAATCGAGACGCTCAAAATTGAACATTGGAAGCTCTTGAGCAATTCAAATGGTCACAACCCTACACTCGGAGGTCCGATTCAGGCACATAATATATCGAGACGCTCGAAATTGAACAATGGAAGCTCTTGAGTTATTCAAATGGTCATAACTTTTCACTCGGAGGTCTGATTTAGGCACATCACATATAGAGACGCTCGAAATTTAACAACGGAAGTTGTCGAGAAGTTCAAATGGTCATAACTTTTCAATCGGAGGTCCGATTCAGGCGCATTATAAATCGAGACGCTCAAAATTGAACAATGGAAGCTCTTGAGCAATTCAAATTGTCACAACCTTACACTCAGAGGTCCGATTCAGGCACATAATATATCGAGACGCTCGAAATTGAACAATGGAAGCTCTTGAGTTATTCAAATGGTCATAACTTTTCACTCCGAGGTCCGATTCAGGCGCATAAGATATCGAGATGCTCAAAATTGAACAACGGAAGCTCTCGAGAAGTTCAAATGGTCATAACTTTTCACTCAGAGGTCCGATTCAGGAGCATTATAAATCGAGACGCTCAAAATTGAACAATGGAAGCTCTTGAGCAATTCAAATGGTCACAACCTTACTCTCGGAGGTCCGATTCAGGCACATAATATATCGAGACGCTCGAAATTGAACAATGGAAGCTCTGGAGTTATTCAAATGGTCATAAATTTTCACTCCGAGGTCCGATTCAGGCGCATAAGATATCGAGATGCTCGAAATTGAACAACGGAAGCTCTCGAGAAATTCAAATGGTCATAACTTTTCACTCGGAGGTCCGATTCAGGCGCATTATAAATCGAGACGCTCGAAATTGAACAATGGAAGCTCTTGAG
>NW_024464749.1:71723-73719 GCF_000004515.6 Glycine max
GAGTTTAGATGTGCTAGGCTTGTTGTAAATCGAGACGCTCAAAATTGAACAATGGAAGCTCTTGAGTTATTCAAATGGTCACAACCTTACACTCGGAGGTCCGATTAAGGCACATAATTTATCGAGACGCTCGAAATTGAACAATGGAAACTCTTGAGTTTTTCAAATGGTTATAACTTTTCACTCCGAGGTCCGATTCAGGCGCATAAGATATCGAGATGCTCGAAATTGAACAACGGAAGCTCTCGAGAAATTCAAATGGTCATAACTTTTAACACGGAGGTCAGATTCTGGCACATAATATATCGAGACGCTCGAAATTGAACAATGGAAGCTCTTGAGTTATTCAAATGGTCATAACTTTTCACTCGGAGGTCTGATTCAGGTGCATAAGATATCGAGACGCTCGAAATTGAACAACGGAAGCTGTCGAGAAGTTCAAATGGTCATAACTTTTCACTCGGAGGTCCGATTCAGGCGCATTATATATCGAGACGCTCAAAATTGAACAATGGAAGCTCTTGAGCAATTCAAATGGTCACAACCTTACACTCAGAGGTCCGATTCAGGCACATAATATATCGAGACGCTCGAAATTGAACAATGGAAGCTCTTGAGTTATTCAAATGGTCATAACTTTTCACTCCGAGGTCCGATTCAGGCGCATAAGATATCGAGATGCTCGAAATTGAACCAACGGAAGCTCTCGAGAAGTTCACATGGTCATAACTTTTCACTCAGAGGTCCGATTCAGGAGCATTATAAATCGAGACGCTCAAAATTGAACAATGGAAGCTCTTGAGCAATTCAAATGGTCACAACCTTACTCTCGGAGGTCCGATTCAGGCACATAATATATCGAGACGCTCGAAATTGAACAATGGAAGCTCTGGAGTTATTCAAATGGTCATAAATTTTCACTCCGAGGTCCGATTCAGGCGCATAAGATATCGAGATGCTCGAAATTGAACAACGGAAGCTCTCGAGAAATTCAAATGGTCATAACTTTTAACACGGAGGTCAGATTCTGGCACATAAGATATCGAGACGCTCGAAATTGAACAATGGAAGCTCTTGAGTTATTCAAATGGTCATAACTTTTCACTCGGAGGTCTGATTCAGGCGCATAAGATATCGAGACGCTCGAAATTGAACTACGGAAGCTGTCGAGAAGTTCAAATGGTCATAACTTTTCACTCGGAGGTCCGATTCAGGCGCATTATAAATCGAGACGCTCAAAATTGAACAATGGAAGCTCTTGAGCAATTCAAAATTGTCACACCTTACACTCAGAGGTCCGATTCAGGCACATAAATATATCGAGACGCTCGAAATTGAACAATGGAAGCTCTTGAGTTATTCAAATGGTCATAACTTTTCACTCCGAGGTCCGATTCAGGCGCATAAGATATCGAGATGCTCAAAATTGAACAACGGAAGCTCTCGAGAAGTTCAAATGGTCATAACTTTTCACTCAGAGGTCCGATTCAGGAGCATTATAAATCGAGACGCTCAAAATTGAACAATGGAAGCTCTTGAGCAATTCAAATGGTCACAACCTTACTCTCGGAGGTCCGATTCAGGCACATAATATATCGAGACGCTCGAAATTGAACAATGGAAGCTCTGGAGTTATTCAAATGGTCATAAATTTTCACTCCGAGGTCCGATTCAGGCGCATAAGATATCGAGATGCTCGAAATTGAACAACGGAAGCTCTCGAGAAATTCAAATGGTCATAACTTTTAACACGGAGGTCAGATTCTGGCACATAAGATATCGAGACGCTCGAAATTGAACAATGGAAGCTCTTGAGTTATTCAAATGGTCATAACTTTTCACTCGGAGGTCTGATTCAGGCGCATAAGATATCGAGACGCTCGAAATTGAACAACGGAAGCTGTCGAGAAGTTCAAATGGTCATAACTTTTCACTCGGAGGTCCGATTCAGGCGCATTATAAATCGAGACGCTCAAAATTGAACAATGGAAGCTCT
>NW_024464749.1:73819-74912 GCF_000004515.6 Glycine max
GATTCAGGCAAATAATATATCGAGACGCTCGAAATTGAACAATGGAAGCTCTGGAGTTATTCAAATGGTCATAAATTTTCACTCCGAGGTCCGATTCAGGCGCATAAGATATCGAGATGCTCGAAATTGAACAACGGAAGCTCTCGAGAAATTCAAATGGTCATAACTTTTAACACGGAGGTCAGATTCTGGCACATAAGATATCGAGACGCTCGAAATTGAACAATGGAAGCTCTTGAGTTATTCAAATGGTCATAACTTTTCACTCGGAGGTCTGATTCAGGCGCATAAGATATCGAGACGCTCGAAATTGAACAACGGAAGCTGTCGAGAAGTTCAAATGGTCATAACTTTTCACTCGGAGGTCCGATTCAGGCGCATTATAAATCGAGACGCTCAAAATTGAACAATGGAAGCTCTTGAGCAATTCAAATGGTCACAACCTTACACTCGGAGGTCCGATTCAGGCACATAATATATCGAGACGCTCGAAATTGAACAATGGAAGCTCTTGAGTTATTCAAATGGTCATAACTTTTCACTCGGAGGTCTGATTTAGGCACATCACATATAGAGACGCTCGAAATTTAACAACGGAAGCTGTCGAGAAACTGAAATGGTCATAAGTTTTCACACGGAGGTCTGATTCAGGCACATAATAAACGAGACGCTCGAAATTGAACAATCGAAGCTCTTGAGTTATTCAAATGGTCATAACTTTTCACTCGGTGGTCTAATTCAGGCGCATAAGATATCAAGACGCTCGAAATTGAACAACGGAAGCTGTCGAGAAGTTCAAATGGTCATAACTTTTCACTCGGAGGTCCGATTCAGGCGCATAAGATATGGAGATGCTTGAAATTGAACAACGGAACCCCTCGAGAAATTCAAATGGTCACAACCTTACACTCGGAGGTCCGATTCAGGCACATAAGATATCGAGACGCTCAAAATTGAACAATGGAAGCTCTTGAGTAATTCAAATGGTCACAACCTTACTCTCGGAGGTCCGATTCAGGCACATAATATATCGAGACGCTCGAAATTGAACAATGGAAGCTCTTGAGTTATTCAAATGGTCATAACTTTTCAC
>NW_024464749.1:75012-75842 GCF_000004515.6 Glycine max
CACGGAGGTCCGATTCAGGCACATAAGACATCGAGACGCTCGAAATTGAACAATGGAAGCTCTTGAGTCATTCAAATGGTCACAACGGTTCACTCGGAGGTCCGATTCAGGCGCATAAGACATCGAGACGCTCGAAATTGAACAACGGAAGCTCTCGAGAAGTTCAAATGGTCATAACGGTTCACTCAGAGGTCCGATTCAGGCGCATAAGAAATCGAGACGCTCGAAATTGAACAATGGAAGCTCTCGAGCAATTCAAATGGTCACAACCGTACACTCAGAGGTCCGATTCAGGCACATAATATATCGAGACGCTCGAAATTGAACAATGGAAGCTCTTGAGTTATTCAAATGGTCATAACTTTTCACTCGGAGGTCTGATTCAGGCACATCAGATATAGAGACGCTCGAAATTGAACAACGGAAGCTGTCGAGAAGTTCAAATGGTCATAACTTTTCAATCGGAGGTCCGATTCAGGCGCATTATAAATCGAGACGCTCGAAATTGAACAATGGAAGCTCTTGAGCAATTCAAATGGTCACAACCTTACACTCAGAGGTCCGATTCAGGCACATAATATATCGAGACGCTCGAAATTGAACAATGGAAGCTCTTGAGTTATTCAAATGGTCATAACTTTTCACTCCGAGGTCCGATTCAGGCGCATAAGATATCGAGATGCTCGAAACTGTACAACGGAAGCTCTCGAGAAGCTCAAATGGTCATAACTTTTCACTCAGAGCTCCGATTCAGGAGCATTATCACTCGAGACGCTCAAAACTGACAATGAACGTCCCAGCTCAGTTCCCTCCTCCCTAAGGCCTTTTTT
>NW_024464749.1:75942-79621 GCF_000004515.6 Glycine max
CATAAGATATCGAGATGCTTGAAATTGAACAACGGAACCTCTCGAGAAATTCAAATGGTCATAACTTTTCACACGGAGGTCAGATTCAGGCACATAAGATATCGAGACGCTCAAAATTGAACAACGGAAGCTCTCGAGAATTTCAAATGGTCATAACTTTTCACTCGGAGGTCTGATTCAGGCGCATAAGATATCGAGACGCTCGAAATTGAACAATGGAAGCTCTTTAGTTATTCAAATGGTCATAACTTTTCACTCGGAGGTCCGATTCAGGCACATAATATATCGAGACGCTCGAAATTGAACAATGGAAGCTCTTGAGTTATTCAAATGGTCATAACATTTCACACCGAGGTCCGATTCAGGCGCATAAGATATCGAGATGCTTGAAATTGAACAACGGAAGCTCTCGAGAAATTCAAATGGTCATAACTTTTCACACGGAGGTCAGATTCAGGCACATAAGATATCGAGACCCTCGAAATTGAACAATGGAAGCCATTGAGTTATTCAAATGGTCATAACTTTTCACTCGGAGGTCTGATTCAGGCGCATAAGATATCGAGACGCTCGAAATTGATCAATGGAAGCTCTTGAGTTATTCAAATGGTCATAACTTTTAACTCGGAGGTCTGATTCAGGCGCATAAGATATCGAGACGCTCGGAATTGAACAAAGGAAGCTCTTGAGCAATTCAAATGGTCACAAAAATACACTCGGAGGTCCGATTTAGGCACATAATATATCGAGACGCTCGAAATTGAACAATGGAAGCTCTTGAGTTATTCAAATGGTCATAAATTTTTCACTCCGAGGTCCGATTCAGGCGCATAAGATATCGAGATGCTTGAAATTGAACAACGGAACCTCTCGAGAAATTCAAATGGTCATAACTTTTCACACGGAGGTCTGATTCAGGCGCATAAACTATCGAGACGCTCGAAATTGAACAACGGAAGCTGTCGAGAAGTTCAAATGGTCATAACTTTTCACTTGGAGGTCCGATTCAGGCGCATTATAAATTGAGACGCTCAAAATGGAACAATGGAAGCTCTTGAGCAATTCAAATGGTCACAACCTTACACTCGGAGGTCCGATTCAGGCACATAATATAACGAGACGCTCGAAATTGAAAAACGGAAGCTGTCGAGAAGTTCAAATGGTCATAACTTTTCACTCGGAGGTCCGATTCAGGCGCATTATAAATCGAGACGCTCGAAATTGAACAATGGAAGCTCTTGAGCAATTCAAATGGTCACAACCTTACACTCGGAGGTCCGATTCATGCACATAATATATCGAGACGCTCGAAATTGAACAATGGAAGCTCTTGAGTTATTCAAATGGTCATAACTTTTCACTCGGAGGTCTGATTCAGGCGAATAAACTATCGAGATGCTTGAAATTGAACAACGGAAGCTCTCGAGAAATTCAAATGGTCATAACTTTTCACACGGAGGTCAGATTCAGGCACATAAGATATCGAGACGCTCGAAATTGATCAATGGAAGCTCTTGAGTTATTCAAATGGTCATAACTTTTAACTCGGAGGTCTGATTCAGGCGCATAAGATATCGAGACGCTCGGAATTGAACAATGGAAGCTCTTGAGCAATTCAAATGGTCACAAACTTACACTCGGAGGTCCGATTTAGGCACATAATATATCGAGACGCTCGAAATTGAACAATGGAAGCTCTTGAGTTATTCAAATGGTCATAAATTTTTCACTCCGAGGTCCGATTCAGGCGCATAAGATATCGAGATGCTTGAAATTGAACAACGGAACCTCTCGAGAAATTCAAATGGTCGTAACTTTTCACACGGAGGTCTGATTCAGGCGCATAAACTATCGAGACGCTCGAAATTGAACAACGGAAGCTGTCGAGAAGTTCAAATGGTCATAACTTTTCACTCGGAGGTCTGATTCAGGCGCATAAGATATCGAGACGCTCGAAATTGAACAATGGAAGCTCTTGAGTTATTCAAATGGTCATAACTTTTAACTCGGAGGTCTGATTCAGGCGCATAAGATATCGAGATGATCGAAATTGAACAACGGAAGCTCTGGAGAAATTCAACCGGTCAACTTTTCACACGGAGGTCAGATTCAGGCCCATAAGATATCGAGACGCTTGAAATTGAACAATGGAAGCTCTTGCGTTATTCAAATGGTCATAACTTTTCACTCGGAGGTCTGATTCAGGCGCATAAGATATCGAGACGCTCGAAATTGAACAATGGAAGCTCTTTAGTTATTCAAATGGTCATAACTTTTCACTCGGAGGTCATATTCAGGCGCATAAGATATCGAGACCCTCGAAATTGAACAATGGAAGCTCTTGAGTTATTCAAATGGTCATAACTTTTCACTCGGAGGTCCGATTCAGGCGCATAAGATATCGAGACGCTCGAAATTGAACAATGGAAGCTCGCGAGAAATTCAAATGGTCATAACATTTCACATGGAGGTCCAATTCAGGCGCATAATATATCGAGACGCTCGAAATTGAACAATGGAAGCTCTTGAGCAATTCAAATGGTCATAACCTTACACTCAGAGGTCCTTTTCAGGCACATAATTTATCGAGACGCTCGAAATTGAACAATGGAAGCTCTTGAGTTATTCAAATGGTCATAACTTTTCACTCGGACGTCTGATTCAGGCGCATAAGATATCGAGATGCTCAAAATTGAACAACGGAAGCTCTCGAGAAATTCAAATGGTCATAACTTTTCACACGGAGGTGAGATTCAGGCACATAATATATTGAGATGCTCGAAATTGAACAACGGAAGCTGTCGAGAAACTCAAATGGTCATAACTTTTCACACGGAGGTCTGATTTAGGCACATAATATATTGAGACGTTCGGAATTGAACAATGGAAGCTCTTGAGCAATTCAAATGCTCATAACCTTAAACTCAGAGGTCCGTTTCAGGCACATAATATATCGAGACGCTCGAAATTGAACAATGGAAGCTCTTGAGTTATTCAAATGGTCATAACTTTTCACTCCGAGGACCGATTCAGGCGCATAAGATATCGAGATGCTCGAAATTGAACAACGGAAGCTTTCGAGAAATTCAAATGGTCATAACTTTTCACACGGAGGTCAGATTCAGGCACATAAGATATCGAGACGCTCGAAATTGAACAATGGAAGCTCTTGAGTTATTCAAATGGTCATAACTTTTCACTCGGAGGTCTGATTCAGGCGCATAAGATATCGAGACGCTCGAAATTGAACAATCGAAGCTCTTGAGTTATTCAAATGGTCATAACTTTTCACTCGGAGGTCTGATTCACGCGCATAAACTATCGAGACGCTCGAAATTGAACAACGGAAGCTGTCGAGAAGTTCAAATGGTCATAACTTTTCACTCGGAGGTCCGATTCAGGCGCATTATAAATCGAGACGCTCAAAATTGAACAATGGAAGCTCTTGAGCAATTCAAATGGTCACAACCTTACACTCGGAGGTCGGATTCAGGCACATAATATATCGAGACGCTCAAAATTTAACAATGGAAGCTCTTGAGTTATTCAAATGGTCATAACTTTTCACTCCGAGGTCCGATTCAGGCGCATAACATATCGAGATGCTCAAAATTGAACAACGGAAGCTCTCGAGTAAGCGGACGCCTAACAGTAATCTAACCTCGGGCAAATGAGAACA
>NW_024464750.1:0-4694 GCF_000004515.6 Glycine max
ACTCAGTCAGACATCCGAGTTAAAAGTTATTGTCGTTCGAATTTGCTCAGAGCTTCGGTCTTCAATTGCGAGCGTCTCGACATATTACGGGACTGAATCAGACATCCGAGTAAAAAAGTAATTGTCGTTTGAATTTGCTCAGAGCTTCAACATTCAATTTCGAGCGTTCCGATATATTACGGGACTCAATCAGACATCCGAATAAAAAGTTATAGTCGTTTGAATTTGCTCAGAGCTTCGGTATTCCATTTCGAGCGTCTCGATATATTACGGGACTCAATCAGACATCCGAGTAAAACGTTACTATCGTTTGAATTTGCTCAGAGCTTCGATAATCAATTTTGAGCGTCTCGATATATTACGGGACTCAGTCAGACAACCGAGTGAAAAGTTATTGTCGTTTGAATTTGCTTAGAGCTTCAACATTCAATTTCTAGCATCTCGATATATTACATGACTCAATCAAACATCCGAGTAAAAAGTTATTGTCGTTTGAATTTGCTCAGAGCTTCAACATTCAATTTTGAGCGTTTTGATATATGACGGGATTCAATCGGACATCCGAGTAAAAAGTTATTGGCGTTTGAATTTGCTTAGAGCTTCGGCATTCAAGTCTGAGCCTCTCGATATACTACGGGACTCAATCAGACCACCGAGTAAAAAGTTATTGTCGTTTGAATTTTCTCAGAGCTTCGGCATTCAAGTCCACGCGTCTCGATATATTACGGGTCTGAATCAGACATCGGAGTAAAAAGTTATTGTGGTTTGAATTTTCTCAGAGCTTCGGTATTCCATTTCGAGCGTCTCGATATATTAAGGGACTCAATCAGACATCCAAGTAAAAAGTTATTGTCGTTTGAAATTGCTCAGAGCTTCGATATTCCATTTCGGGCGTCTCGATATATTACGGGACTCAATCAGACATCCGAGTAAAAAGTTATTGTCGTTTGAATTTGCTCAGACCTTCAACATTCAATTTTGAGCGTTCTGATATATTACAGGATACAATCAGACATCTGAATAAAAAGTTATTGTCGTTTGAATTTGCTCATAGCTTCAGTATTCCATTTCGAGCGTCTCGATATATTACGGGACTCAATCAGACATCCGAGTAAAACGTTATTGTCGTTTGAATTTGCTCAGAGCTTCGATAATCAATTTCGAGCGTCTCGATATATTACGGGACTTAGTCAAACAACCGAGTGAAAAGTTATTGTCGTTTGAATTTGCTGAGAGCTTCGATAATCAATTTCGAGCGTCTTGATATATTACGGGACTCAATCAGACATCCAAGTAAAAAGTTATTGTCGTTTGAATTTGCTCAGAACTTCGATAATTAATTTCGGGCGTCTTGATATATTACGGGACTCAGTCAGACATCCGAGTAAAAAGTTATTGTCGTTCGAATTTGCTCAAAGCTTCGGTCTTCAATTTCGAGCATCTCGACATATTATGGGACTCAATCAGATATCCGAGTAAAAAAGTGATTGTCGTTTGAATTTGCTCATAGCTTCAACATTCAATTTTGAGCGTTTTGATATATTACGATACTCAATCGGACATCCGAGTAAAAAGTTATTGTCGTTTGAATTTGCTCAGAGCTTCGGCATTCAAGTCCGAGCGTCACGATATATTACGGGACTCAATCAGACATCCGAGTAAAAAGTTATTGTCGTTTGAATTTGCTCAGAGCTTCGGTATTCAATTTCGAGCGTCTCGATATATTACGGTACTGAATCACACATTTGAGTAAAAAGTTATTGTCGTTTGAGTTTTCTTAGACCTTCGGTATTTAATTTCGAGCCTCTCGATATATTATAGGACTCCATCAGACATTCGAGTAAAAAAGTTATTGTCATTTGAATTTGCTTAGAGCTTCAACATTCAATTTCGAGTGTTCCGATATATTACGGGACTCAATGGGGCAGCCGAGTAAAAAGTTATTGTCGTTTGAATTTGCTCAGAGTTTCGATAATCAATTTCGAGCGTCATGATATATTACGGGACTCAGTCAGACATCCGAGTAAAAAGTTATTGTCATTCAAATTTGCTCAGAGCTTCGGTCTTCAATTTCGAGCGTCTCGACATATTACGGGACTCAATCAAACAACCGAGTGAAAATTTATAGTCGTTTGAATTTGCTCAGAGCTTCAACATTCAATTTCTAGCATCTCGATATATTACATGACTCAATCAGACATCCAAGTAAACAGTTGTTGTCGTTTGAATTTGCTCAGATTTTCGACATTCAATTTCGAGCGTTTCGATATGTTACGGGTCTCAATCGAACATACGAGTAAAAACTTATTGTCGTTTGAATTTGCTTAGAGCTTCGGTATTCCATTTCGAGCGTCTCGATATATTACGGGACTCAGTCAAACATCCGAGTAAAAACTTATTGTCGTTTGAATTTGCTCAGAGCTTCGATAATCAATTTCGAGCGTCTTGATATATTACGGGACTCTATCAGACATCCAAGTAAAAAGTTATTGTCGTTCGAATTTGCTCAGAGCTTCGGTCTTCTATTTCGAGCGTCTCGACATATTACGAGACTCAATCAGACATCCGAGTAAAAAAGTGATTATCGTTAGAATTCGCTCATAGCTTCAACATTCAATTTCGAGCGTTTGATAAATACGAACTCAATCGGACATCCGAGTTAAAAGTTATTGTCGTTTGAATTTTCTCAGAGCTTCGGTATTCCATTTCGAGCATCTCGATATATTACGGGACTCAATCAGACATCCAAGTAAAAAGTTATTGTCGTTTGAATTTGCTCAGAGCTTCGATAATCAATTTCGAGCGTCTTGATATATTATGGGACTCAGTCAGACTTCCGAGTAAAAAGTTATTGTCGTTCGAATTTGCTCAGAGCTTCGGTCTTCAATTTCGAGCCTCTCGACATATTACGGGACTCAATCAAACATCCGAGTAAAAAAGTGATTGTCGTTTGAATTTGCTCATAGCTTCAACATTCAATTTTGAGCGTTTTGATATATTACGATACTCAATCGGACATACGATTAAAAAGTTATTGTCGTTTGAATTTGCTCAGAGCTTCGGCATTCAAGTCCAAGCGTCACGATATATTACGGGACTCCATCAGACATCCGAGTAAAAAGTTATTGTCGTTTGAATTGGCTTAGAGCTTCGGTATTCAATTTCGAGCGTCTCGATATATTACAGGACTCAATCAAACATCCGAGTTAAAAGTTATAATCGATTGAATTTTCTCAGAGCTTCAACATTCAATTTTGAGCGTTTTGATATCTTACGGGACTCAATCGGACATCAGAGTAAAAATTTATTGTCGTTTGAATTTGCTCAGAGCTTCGGCATTCAAGTCCGAGCGTCTCGATATATTACGGGACTCAATCAGACATCTGAGTAAAAAGTTATTGTCGTTTGAATTTGCTCAGAGCTTCGATAATCAATTTCGAGCGTCTCGATATATTACGGGACTCAGTCAGACAACCGAGTGAAAAGTTATTGTCGTTTGAATTTGCTCAGAGCTTCAACATTCAATTTCTAGCATCTCGATATATTCCATGACTCAATCATACATCCGAGTAAACAGTTGTTGTCGTTTGAATTTGCTCAGAGTTTCGACATTCAATTTCGAGCGTTTCGATATATTACGAGACTCAATCGAACATACGAGTAAAAACTTATTGTCGTTTGAATTTGCTCAGAGCTTTGTATTCCATTTCGAGCATCTCGATATATTACGGGACACAATCAGACATCCAAGTAAAAATTTATTGTCGTTTGAATTTGCTCAGAGCTTCGATAATCAATTTCGAGCGTCTTGATATATTACGAGACTCAGTCAGACATCCGAGTAAAAAGTTATTGTCGTTCGAATTTGCTCAGAGCTTCGGTCTTCAATTTCGAGCGTCTCGACATATTACGGGACTGAATCAGACATCCGAGTAAAAAAGTGATTGTCGTTTGAATTTGCTCATAGCTTCCACATTCAATTTTGAGCGTTTTGATATATTACGATACTCAATCGGACATCCGAGTAAAAAGTTATTGTCGTTTGAATTTGCTCAGAGCTTCGGTATTCCATTTCGAGCGACTCGATATATTACGGGACTCAATCAGACATCCGAGTAAAACGTTATTGTGGTTTGAATTTGCTCAGAGCTTCGATAATCAATTTCGATCGTCTCGATATATTACGGGACTCAGTCAGACAACTGAGTGAAAAGTTATTGTCGTTTGAATTTGCTCAGAGCTTCAACATTCAATTTCTAGCATCTCGATATATTCCATGACTCAATCATACGTCCGAGTAAACAGTTGTTGTCGTTTGAATTTGCTCAGAGTTTCGACATTCAATTTCGAGCGTTTCAATATATTACGGGATTCAATCAAACATACGAGTAAAAACTTATTGTCGTTTGAATTTGCTCAGAGCTTCGGTATTCCATTTCGAGCATCTCGATATATTACGGGACTCAATCAGACATCCAAGTAAAAAGTTATTGTCGTTTGAATTTACTCAGAGCTTCGATAATCAATTTCGAGCGTCTTGATATATTACGGGACTCAGTCAGACATCCGAGTAAAAAGTTATTGTCGTTCGAATTTGCTCAGAGCTTCGGTCTTCAATTTCGAGTGTCTCGACATATTACGGGACTCAATCAGACATCCGAGTAAAAAAGTGATGTCGTTTGAATTTGCTCATA
>NW_024464750.1:4794-6914 GCF_000004515.6 Glycine max
CATCCCGAGTAAAACGTTCATTGTCGTTTGAATTTGCTCAGAGCTTCGCAATTCAAGTCCGAGCCTCTCGATACATTACGGGACTCAATCAGACATCCGAGTAAAAAGTTATTGTCGTTTGACTTTGCTCAGAGTTTCGCTATCGCATTTAGAGCGTCTCGATATATCACGGGACTCAATCAGACATCCGAGTAAAAAGTTATTGTCGTTTGAATTTGCTATGAGCTTCGACATTCAATTTCGAGCGTTCCGATATATTACGGGACTCAATCAGACATTCGAATAAAAAGTTATTGTCGTTGGAATTTGCTCAGAGCTTTGGTATTCCATTTCGAGCGTCTCGATATATTACGGGACTCAGTCAAACAACCGAGTGAAAAGTTATTGTCGTTTGAATTTGCTCAGAGCTTCAGTATTCCGTTTCGAACGTCTCGATATATTACGGGACTCAATCAGACATCCGAGTAAAACGTTATTGTCGTTTGAATTTGCTCAGAGCTTCGATAATCAATTTCAAGCGTCTCGGTATATTACGGGACTCAGTCAGACAACCGAGTGAAAAGTTATTGTCGTTTGAATTTGCTCAGAGCTTCAACATTCAATTTCTAGCATCTCGATATATTCCATGACTCAATCAGACATCCAAGTAAACAGTTGTTGTCGTCTGAATTTGCTCAGAGTTTCGACATTCAATTTCGAGCGTTTCGATATATTACGGGACCCAATCCAACATACGAGTAAAAAATTATTGTCGGTTGAATTTGCTCAGAGCTTCGGTATTCCATTTCGAGCATCTCGATATATTACGGGACTCAATCAGACATCCAAGTAAAAAGTTATTGTCGTTTGAATTTGCTCAGAGCTTCGATAATCAATTTCGAGCGTCTCGATATATTACGGGACTCAGTCAAACAACCGAGTGAAAAGTTATTGTCGTTTGAATTTGCTCAGAGCTTCAACATTCAATTTCTAGCATCTCGATATATTACATGACTCAATCAGACATCCAAGTAAACAGTTGTTGTCGTCTGAATTTGCTCAGAGTTTCGCCATTCAATTTCGAGCGTTTCGATATATTACGGGACACAATCAGACATCCGAGTAAAAAAGTGATTGTCGTTTGAATTTGCTCATAGCTTCCACATTCAATTTTGAGCGTTTTGATATATTACGATACTCAATCGGACATCCGAGTAAAAAGTTATTGTCGTTTGAATTTGCTCAGAGCTTCGGTATTCCATTTCGAGCGACTCGATATATTACGGGACTCAATCAGACATCCGAGTAAAACGTTATTGTGGTTTGAATTTGCTCAGAGCTTCGATAATCAATTTCGATCGTCTCGATATATTACGGGACTCAGTCAGACAACTGAGTGAAAAGTTATTGTCGTTTGAATTTGCTCAGAGCTTCAACATTCAATTTCTAGCATCTCGATATATTCCATGACTCAATCATACGTCCGAGTAAACAGTTGTTGTCGTTTGAATTTGCTCAGAGTTTCGACATTCAATTTCGAGCGTTTCAATATATTACGGGATTCAATCAAACATACGAGTAAAAACTTATTGTCGTTTGAATTTGCTCAGAGCTTCGGTATTCCATTTCGAGCATCTCGATATATTACGGGACTCAATCAGACATCCAAGTAAAAAGTTATTGTCGTTTGAATTTACTCAGAGCTTCGATAATCAATTTCGAGCGTCTTGATATATTACGGGACTCAGTCAGACATCCGAGTAAAAAGTTATTGTCGTTCGAATTTGCTCAGAGCTTCGGTCTTCAATTTCGAGTGTCTCGACATATTACGGGACTCAATCAGACATCCGAGTAAAAAAGTGATTGTCGTTTGAATTTGCTCATAGCTTCCACATTCAATTTTGAGCGTTTTGATATATTATTGTCGCAACCTACCCTTCGGCGGGAGGGCGACGCGTGACTCGCGGGATGCGTGTTCCACGAAAGGAATGCGCGCGGAGTCGCCACCAACTTTTATTTGAGGAAAACGTCGAAAAAACCGGAAAAGACGTGATCTACGAACTTTTAAGTGAAAGGTTCGGGAGTTGTATTTACGCACGGGGAAGGTATTAGCACCCCACACGTCCGTCCCAAGGGACGGC
>NW_024464750.1:7874-9778 GCF_000004515.6 Glycine max
CAGCTCGCCCATGTGCCGCCCAGCTCGCCCAGGCGAGCCAGGTTGCTTCCTCCAGAAGCAACAGCCTTCTGGAGGAATATTCTGGAGGGCCCAAGTGGGCCTGGGTGCTATTTGCACCCCCATTTTTACTAAGTACACCCCCTCTGCTTTTTTTTGGTGATTCTTTTTCGTAAAGTTACGGAAACTTACGAATTTCGTAACGATACTTGTTTTCTTTCCGTAATGTTACGGAACCTTGCGGATTACATAATCATCCCTTTTTTGACTTACGGAATGTTATGGAACCTCACTTAATTACGCAACGATGCTTCCGTTTGGTTTCCGGTGTATCACGGAAACTTACGGATTGTGCATCAATATTTTTTTTGGTTTTCCGGCATGTCCTGGAATTTCACAAATTGCCTAATGATGGGTGCCAAGCACCTCGCAAGGACCAAAGAAAGGTCGCATGTCATCAAGCAAAAGTCCCCGGACGAAATTAGGGTATGACAGTTGCCCCTCTTTACTTGTCTTTTATTGGAGATAAAAGGAAAGTAAAGATAAGACACTAATTTCGTTCCTCTCGATTCGACGAGAGTCGCGGGTGACCATAAAATCTCCACATGCAAATGACTTGTTGTTCCCAAAATTTCACAAATTGCCTAATGATGGGTGCCAAGCACCTCACAAGGACCAAAGAAAGGTCGCATGTCATCAAGCAAAGGTCTCCGGACGAAAATTAGTGTATGACACTAATTTCGCTCCTCTCGGTTGACGAGAGTCGCGGGTGACCATGACTTGTCGTTCCCGGAATTTTCACAAATTGCCTAATGATGGGTGCCAAGCACCTCACAAGGACCAAAGAAAGGTCGCATGTCATCAAGCAAAGGTCCCCGGACGAAAATTAGTGTATGACACTAATTTCGCTCCTCTCGGTTGACGAGAGTCGCGGGTGACCATGACTTGTCGTTCTCGGAATTTCACAAATTGCCTAATGATGGGTGCCAAGCACCTCACAAGGACCAAAGAAAGGTCGCATGTCATCAAGCAAAGGTCCCCGGACGAAAATTAGTGTATGACACTAATTTCGCTCCTCTCGGTTGACGAGAGTCGCGGGTGACCATGACTTGTCGTTCCCGGAATTTCACAAATTGCCTAATGATGGGTGCCAAGCACCTCACAAGGACCAAAGAAAGGTCGCATGTCATCAAGCAAAGGTCCCCGGACGAAAATTAGTGTATGACACTAATTTCGCTCCTCTCGGTTGACGAGAGTCGCGGGTGACCATGACTTGTCGTTCCCGGAATTTCACAAATTGCCTAATGATGGGTGCCAAGCACCTCACAAGGACCAAAGAAAGGTCGCATGTCATCAAGCAAAGGTCCCCGGACGAAAATTAGTGTATGACACTAATTTCGCTCCTCTCGGTTGACGAGAGTCGCGGGTGACCATAAAATTTCCGCATGTAAATGACTTGTTGTTCCCGGAGGAACAAAAGGTGCAGAAGACTATGTCAGTCTCTACATGCTATCAAGCGTTCTGTCTTACAGATAGCAAAAGAATGTTTATACGGATAACCACTCGGGTATTTCCGCGTATCATCGGGCCCGCCGCCTCTGGATGACAAAAGGGTGCGGATAACCGTAAGGTATCTCCGTGTATCATCGGGCCCGCCGCCTCTGGATGACACAAGGGTGCAGAATGACCAAATTTTGTCTCTGCTTGTCATCGGGCCCGCCGCCTCTGGATGACAAAAGGGTGCGGATAACCGTAAGGTATCTCCAGGTATCATCGGGCCCGCCGCCTCTGGATGACACAAGGGTGCAGAATGACCAAATTTTGTCTCTGCTTGTCATCGGGCCCGCCGCCTCTGGATGACAAATAGGGTGCGGATAACCATAAGGTATCTCCGCGTATCATCGCCC
>NW_024464750.1:10487-11657 GCF_000004515.6 Glycine max
TTTTCGGCTTTTGTGTGTTTTTGGCTTTGATTTTTTTGTGGCTTTTTTTTTTTCTGTTTTGTTAGTGCGGGCGAAAAAGTCGCTAGCGCACGGGATTTTGGTTGGAAATCAAAGGGAGAAGACCATTTTAGGTCGTGGTTTCCTTTCCTTCTTTTTGTTCATTTGGTGACAATTCTGTATTGTTCAGATATTGTCCGGTCCAAAGACCTTTCTGCACATTTCTTCTGTTTTCCTTCGATCCCTGATCAGGAGCTTTCTTTCCTTCTTCTTCTTCCTTTTTTACTTTCTCCCATTCTTTGATTGGGAATTTTCTTTCTTTTCTTTTTGCTTTCTCCCTGATTGGAAATCTTCCTTCTTTCCTTTTCTTTGATTGGAAATTTCCCTTTTATTCTTTTCGCTTTCGAGGGTAAGGATTGACATTCTCACCCTGGGTCAAGGTTTATGGTGAGTCAGGATTTTGGCTCAAAGCTTGTAGAATGGCTAGACATGATACATGTCAGGGCTTGGTTTGGTTCAAGGATAAAATGGATGCCCCACACTATTTCCATGACACAAATGCAAAAAATGATGATTTGGAAATTTTATGCAAAACTGGTCATGCATGCGCCTATGCGGATGCTCAAGTGTCAAATTTTTATGGTCATGTTTCTGTTTTTGTTTAGTGCGGGGCGAAAAAGTCGCTAGCGCACGGGATTTTGGTTGGTAATCAAAGGGAGAAGACCATTTTAGGTCGTGGTTTCCTTTCCTTCTTTTTGTTCATTTGGTGACAATTCTGTATTGTTCAGATATTGTCCGGTCCAAAGACCTTTCTGCACATTTCTTCTGTTTTCCTGCGATCCCTGATCAGGAGCTTTCTTTCCTTCTTCTTCTTCCTTTTTTACTTTCTCCCATTCTTTGATTGGGAATTTTCTTTCTTTTCTTTTTGCTTTCTCCCTGATTGGAAATCTTCCTTCTTTCCTTTTCTTTGATTGGAAATTTCCCTTTTATTCTTTTCGCTTTCGAGGGTAAGGATTGACATTCTCACCCTGGGTCAAGGTTTATGGTGAGTCAGGATTTTGGCTCAAAGCTTGTAGAATGGCTAGACATGATACATGTCAGGGCTTGGTTTGGTTCAAGGATAAAATGGATGCCCCACATTATTTCCATGACACAAATGCAAAAAATGATGAT
>NW_024464750.1:34086-49353 GCF_000004515.6 Glycine max
TGTCTGGTCCAAAGACCTCTCTGCACATTTCTTCTGGTTTCTTTGACCAGGAGCTTCCTTCTTTTTTACTTTCTCCCATTCTTTGGTTGGGAATTTTCTTTCTTTTCTTTTTTCTTTCTCCCACTCTTTGATTGGGAATTTCCTTTCTTTTCTTTTTTCTCTTTCTCCCACTCTTTGATTGGGAATTTCCTTTCCTTCCTTTTTTGCTTTCTCTTTGATTGGGAATTTCCTTTCCTTCCTTTTTTGCTTTCTCTTTGATTGGAAATTTCCTTTCCTTCTTTTTTTTTTTTTTTGCTTCCGAGGGTAAGGTTTATGGTGAGTCAGGATTTTGGCTCAAGGCTTGTAGAATGGCTAGACATGATACATGTCAGGGTTTGGTTTGGTTCAAGGATAAAAAGGGATGCCCCACATTATTTCCATGACACAAATGCAAAAATGATGATTTGGAAATTTTATGCAAAACTGGTTATGCATGCACCTATGCGGACACTCAAGTGTCAAATTTTTATGGTCATGTGATGCTAGGGCTCAGGATTCATTTCCTCTATTTTAGTCAACCCAACGTTTCCAAAATATGTTCTTTTATCAATTTGTGCATTCATCCAAGTCCATTTTGGGCGTCTGGGAAAATCTTCACAGCATTCACCCTTCAGGTGTATACACATTTTTTCAAAAACTAGTTATGATCAGTGAATTTTTCCAAAGAAAAGTTGGAAGTCATCTCTTTTCAAAAGCATGTTGGTTTTTCAGCTTGACAACTTATTTTTTCTTTTTTCTCCTTCTTTTTTTTATCATTATCATTTGTTTATTTCTTTTTCTTGTTTGTTTTTTTTTTCTTCTTTTTTTTCATGAGGTATTTTGCTACCTAAACATGTGTATATTTTTGTGAGGTATTTTTGCTATATACACGCATATCCAAGGTATCTTGCTACCTAAACATACCTATATATGTTTTGTAAGGTATTTTTGCTATATACATGCATATCCAAGGTATTTTTCTACCTAAACATACATATATATATATTTTGTGAAGTATTTTTTTGTTTACATACACGCACATCTAAGGTATCTCTCTACCTAAACATACATATATATTTTGTGAAGTATTTTTTTGTTTACATACATGCATATCTAGGGTATTTTCACTACCTAAACATACATATATATATATTTTGTGAGGTATGACTACCTTCCGAGCTTGCGCTTGTTTTATTTAAATCCCCAGGATCATGAGCAACTAGGTGCGTCCTACTATAAAAAGTGATCAAATAACAAGCATAGATTCAAAAGGTACTAGGTTGCCTCCTAGTAGCGCTTCTTTAACGTCTTTAGCTGGACGCCTTATGACTTGTCGGTCACTGACCTAGTACTTTGCTTACCTTTGGCTTTGGACTTGGTTGCCTATTGGTCGGCCATGTGTCGTAGGCAATACTCAAACCTTTTTGTGGATGAGCAGAGGTGAACTCTAAAGGTGGTGGCGGTGCGTCTATTGCCCACTACCGACCATCCCCAGGCTGCTGTGGTGTTTCGTCCTGCGCCTGCCTGGAGACGCAGTACTTCTTGATGAAAGCTCGATTAGTAGGGGGCCTGATGCCCTTGCTGGAGGTGACAGGTACTCCATAGAACTGACAGAGACCCGTAATTAGAGCTTGACAACTCCAAGACCCTGTTGGACTTCTTCGGGTCCACTGGGTGTCTTGCAGGCGCGATCCCTGCAAACAATAGATGAAATCAGAAATCAGTTGAGCGATGTGCATACTTACCTATGATGATGTGACCTTGTCGGGGGGGTACGAGCACCCTGTAGGACTGATAGAGGCCCGTAACCAGAGCTGAAACCCCAGGCCCCTGTTGGGCTTTTTCGGGTCCACTGGGTGTCTCTTGGGTGCGATCCCTGCAAACAATAGATGGTATCAGAAATCAGTTGAACTATATGCATACTTACCCATGTCGGGACGACACAGACCAACTGATACTTTTGCAGGGGGAGATTGGCATTGCGGTCGCTGGGCAGAATGTTGCTAAGTAGCAATGTCATCTATATCTGTGTAAGAGTGGTCATGTTGGTGCGCATGATCCGCACTCGTCTCTTTGCAGCGGCACGGGTGAAATCTTGCCCCGGTATGCATAGTAGTTGTGTGATAGCCTCCCTCTCTGGTTGTGCTCGCACAGTTGGCCCTCCTCCAATATCAGGGGGTGGCCCAGGAACCGTTAAAAGGAAACTACTGGCCCCTTAACCGGAAGTGCAAGTCTCGGTTAAGCATTTAAGGGCAGAGGACCTTAAATTCTTTTAAGGTGTGGATGTCGAGCACACTGAAAATGAGGACACGTAGCCCTCTAAAGGTGAGGGCGTGCAGCCCTCTCAAGGCGAGGAGGTGTAGTCCTCTGGAGGTGAGGGCGTGCAGCCCTCTGCTGGCGAGGACGTGTAGTCCTTTCAAGGTGAGGGCGTGTAGCCCTCTGACGGTGAGGGTAACTAGTACCCAAGGTGAGGACGTGTAGCCCTCTCAAGGCGAGGACATGTAGTCCTCTGGAGGTGAGGGCGTGCAACCCTCTGATGGTGAGGGTAACTAGTACCCAAGGTGAGGACGTGTAGCCCTCTCAAGGCGAGGACATGTAGTCCTCTGGAGGTGAGGGCGTGCAACCCTCTGATGGTGAGGACGTGTAGTCCTCTCAAGGCGAGGACGTGTAGTCCTCTCAACGGTGAGGGTAACTAGTACCCAAGGTGAGGGCGTGTAGCCCTCTCAAGGCGAGGACATGTAGTCCTCTAGAGGTGAGGGCGTGTAGCCCTCTGATGGTGAGGACGTGTAGTCCTCTCAACGGTGAGGGTAACTAGTACCCAAGATGAGGGCGTGTAGCCCTCTCAAGGCGAGGACGTGTAGTCCTCTGATGGTGAGGGCGTGCAGCCCTCTGATGGTGAGGACGCGTAGTCCTCTCAAGGCGAGGACGTGTAGTCCTCTGATGGTGAGGGCGTGCAGCCCTCTGATGGTGAGGACGCGTAGTCCTCTCAAGGCGAGGACGTGTAGTCCTCTCAACGGTGAGGGTAACTAGTACCCAAGGTCCACCCTTATGAGAAAGCAAGAGATCGACTCATCGAAAGGGCCGGTCATCCCAAATCCACAAGATTTGGACATTAGATGTAGGAAATCTATGCAGTTAACATGATTTTTAGGGATGCAGATGCATGCAACCTTTGTCGTGAAATTTGGTAAATGCGGACTTCATTTGAAACAATGCAATGTAATGGAAAGTTGTACAATGTTCATGACGTTCTTTCCCTATTTTGTGATTTTGATTTTGATTTAATTTTTTTTGGAAAACACAGATTGACTGTCCTTTTGAAAGAGGTGATAATTCATGCAACCTCATCCTATCTTTTTTGCAAATCTCTCCGGGAACTCCCTCAGAGTGTGTGTTCTGTTTGATTTAGTCACTTGACCATTTTGGAGTGACGGCAATGGAGTTGTTTGATGTTTGATCAATCCATTGAAATCCTAGGGTTTGTCCCCCCCTTTTTTTTGTTAAAAACATCGATGGGTGAGAACTTTTGATCGGCCCCTATGTTCACTTGAGGCTCATGCACGGTGCCCCTCATTGCCCCAGTGTAAGGCTTTGAGGTACCAATTGTTATCTTTCGTCATGACCTTGTAGGAGGGAACCTATTGGGTGAGAACTTCTAATCTGCCCCTAGGTTCGCTTGAAGTTTTTGCATGGTGCCTTTCGTTGCCCCAGTGTAGGGCTTAGAGGTACCAATTGTTGTCTTGTTTTCACGACCTCGTAGTGAGGAAGAATGAAAGAAGCAGTTGATTCTTGCAAAAAAGAATTTTCCAAGGACGAGAAATAATTGAAGGATCTTTCAGTTGATGGATTAAGTCAAATGACTCCTATGTAGAAGCAAGATGTTTTGATGTCTTGATGATGCTAAAGGATCAAGTGCTTCTAAGTTTTATCCAAGAAAATCAAGATATATGATCAAGTTTGATCTCTTTAGAATCTTTAGGAAGAAGTTTCCAAATTGAAACAAACAAAGGTTTGACCAAAGAATTCTATCATTTCAATTTGAGATTTGCTCTCTGGTAATCGATTACCAGTAGTTAAAAAAATGTTTTTATTCAAATTTTTAAAACCTGTAATCGATTACGTAAGTCTTGTAATTGATTACCAGAGGGGATTTTCAGAAAATAATTTCCAAGAGACATATCTATTCAAATGTTTTATGAACGGCCATTCAAATGTTTTAAAGAGAGTTTTCATTGCCCAAACAGTTTTATCCTCTCGAAAGATCAAGAGTTTTTCTGAACTGAAATGTCTTATCCTCTCAAAAAGATTCCTTGGTCAACCACTTGCATATTCAATAATGAATTTTGATTGGTCTTCATTGTACAATCTATCCCTTTTAAGAGAGATTTCTTCTTCTTATTTCTGAAAAGGGATTTAAGAGACCGTGGGTCTCTTGTAGTAGAGGATTCTTGAACACAAGGGAAGGGTTGTCCCTATATGCATTGTTAATCCGAAAAGAGAGAGTGAAAGTTTAATTGGGGAATAATATTCATATCTTAATTCAATCCCCTCTTCTCCTCAAGGTAACTAAGGCCATTTGTCCAACATCCTATTCTTGATAACTCACTTCTCTCTAAAAAGACAAAATGAGGTCACATGAACGTCTATATTTTTACTTGAAAACACAGTCAATCAAATGCCTTTTTATTTTTTATTTTGAAACTTATTTGTTTTGAACTTTGCTCGTTGTTTTACGGCACCCCCACCAATGTGCAAGATGAGTAATCTCTGATTGAACGGTCTTGGAAGTCAACACTCAGGAGCGCAGGTTGCTTGAGCAAACAGACCAATGGCTTACACTCACATTCCGGTGGAAGTTGAATAAGCAAAGATGTGTTCGTGAGAGGATGTCCATTTTATCTATATCATTTAACATTGTAACTGTGGTTTATGGCATAAACTTGAAAATCCTGATGAGTCATAACAACAGCTTCCAGAATTGCCCCATGTATGGTGTTGCTTGTTAATGTTAGGATTCAACAAGCGATTCTCCTCAAATTTCAGCCAGCCCGTATCAATTAGACCTTGCACCTTACGCTTCAGAGCCCTACAATGCTCAATGGAACGCCCCGGGGCTTCTCCGTGACAAGCACACGTTGCGTTCGAGTCGTATTCTCGGAGAAATGGAGGTTGATGAACCTTGGCTAGGGTTATGGCTACCATTTAATTATCAAGTAGATATGGGATCAAGTTTAGCATATGACAACGGAATTTGGGGTGAACCCTACAGGCTTTTTGCTGCAAAATTCCTTTTTGTTGGTGTTTTTTTTTTGTTTGTGCTAAAGGTGGTCTTCGTCATTGGAAGTGCGGTAGACAGACTTTGTGGTTGATTAAGGATGGCCTTTGTGGATAACTGGTGGTGGTACGAGGAGGTTTGTAATTGGCTGAGTAATGACATTGTTGGGTTGGTGGGAAACTTGGCCGTATAGGAATGGCAGTCACAGCATGGTTTTCTCCCTCTTTCTCACCCTCGTCATTTGCCCCAGTTTTCTCAGTCGTCCTAGTAGGATGATCAAATTTGCCTCTTTTCGGATCCACTTCGATCTTTTTGCTGGCGAAGACCAAATCTGTAAAACTTGAAGGTGTGTAACCCACCATTTTTTTCATAGTAGAACACCGGTCACGTGTCTACTATCATTGTGATAATCTCTTTCTCTATTTTTGGGGGTGCTACTTGAGTTGCCAAGTCTCTCCATCTTTGGGCGTATTCTTTGAAAGATTCGTGCCCCCTTTTTGCACACTTTTTGTAGTTGCATCCTATTCGGAGCCATATCAGAATTGTACTGACACTGCCTAATGAAGGCAACCATTAGGTCCTTCCAAGAATGGACTCAAGAAGGTTCCTAAGTTAGTATACCAGGCGACAGTTGTCCTAGTAAGACTTTCTCAGGAAAAATGTATCAACAGTTTCTCATCTTTTGCGTATGCCCCCATCTTCCGACAGTACATCTTTAGATGGTTCTTGGAGCGAGTAGTCCCCTTGTACTTGCCAAAGTCCGGCACCTTGAACTTGGGAATGACCATGTTTGGGTATTAGGAACAACTCTTCTAGGTTAGCAAAGGCATAATCTTCACCTCCTTCAATGGCCCTGAGCCTTTCCTCTAGATGATCCAACATTCCCATTCCTGCCATAGTCATGAGGGTTTTTAACCGCTGTGGAATGCAAGAGGTGCAGTTGTGGGTGATACTGAGGGCCCTCCAAAGGGTTTTGTAGGGGTATACCACCAACTGCTTGCCCTTCAGTGGTATATCCGAGCCAAGGCTCGAAGTCGGCTAGATTGTGATGGGGAATTTCATGGGTCTCTTCCACAGTTTAAGAGACATGTGCATGATCAGTTTGGGGTTGCTGGCTCTCAATGGGTATAGGAGTGGAGTTATTGACATTCTTATTGGGAGTGTACGCCACTTTGGGTGGCGTATAGTTGAGAGGCAAGCCATATGACGGGAAGGCGTGCTCGTTTTGAATTTGCACATCATGGGGGCCGCCCGTACTTCCTAAATCTTTGCCTACCATATTTGAGGTTGGATGATTCATTTGCTTGAGGCCGGATGGGGACGTCGGGTTCACCTTAGCAACAACGCTGGTAGCGGCAATTGCAACCGCATTGGCTTCCATTATCTTCTTCACGCTCATCATGGCCTCCATCATTGTGGCCATTTTCTCTTTAATGGCCTCCATGTCGGCCTTCATCTTCTCTTGTATCTCCTCTACTTCACCCATTACTCTAGCTCTAGCACGAGTTCGGTAAGGGCGTCGTAAAGCGTGTCCCTTTCTTTTTTATAACAATGATTAAGTTCATTTTATTTTATTTTTCAAGGAAAGAATGCAACGAGCAATGCAACCAATGAAAAGCATGGATGCATGCGAATGATGTACAGTTGAAGTATTGCGAATTTTTACGCAAGATATGGGGTTGAATCAATTTAGATTTTCAACATGGTCCATGACATCTTTGTCAAGGTGAAACTGGAAGTAACAAGGACATCAATAATCCTAAATATGTTTGGCAGTAGACGAAGCAGTGATGTGACTCGATTCATCTTTTGCCCCAATTTTGCAAGACGGTTACTTCCATATTTCAACTTGACTTGATGAACCTTTTTGTAAAAGCATGAGCTTGGTTCAACCCTATAATCCAAGGAATGGCAATTCTGATCGCCAATACTTCAACAACATCTCATAGGGATGAATGACTCGGGCATACTTTAAGCTTATGCACGGAAAATGTAATTATGAAATTGAGATGCCCGAAGAAACACCATTTCCTAGTTAACCATGCATTAGGTACCATGTTCAATTATTTTGTTTTTAAGTGAAATGGGTTTATGATCCCAACATGGTTGGCTCGTGGTGCCTAACACATGAAACTAAGAATGTAGTGTGAAGTTTCACGCTTCCCCCTTTTTGTTTTTGTTTTGTAGAGGAAAACGCAAGGATGAGCAAACATGAAAACAAATGGTATGCAATTTTGCAAATCAAAAAGTTTGTTGAACGCATATGCATGATGATGCCATGACTCATGCAAAATGTGAGGTTGGAATATGATAACGGACAAAAGCAGGAATGATATGTTCATTATGATGTTATGAAGAGATGCTTATGCGATGCATGATATGAATGCATTTTACGGACACGAGAGCCCGGAAAATTATCTCTTCTTACTTGCGCATTTGGGGGTGCAGTGCCCCATGTGTACAATTAAGAAGGTGATATGGACCTTCCGGCTTCCCGTGACAAAGGACGAGACCAACATACAATGCATGCTAGAGATAAAATGTGGGAGTGACTTGATTCGCACTGATTTTTGGAGTAAAAACGTGGGATAAACTCATTTTTTTCAAAAAGTTATAACTAGTCAAGATCTGAGCGACAATACAAACTTCCTAGCGGTTTCTAATCATATGGTCCATTAAGTCTATCATATGCTGACAATAGCTGAGAAGTCTGTGGATCTTCTTGGGGGCGGAGTAGGTGTCCGCCACTGCTTTGGCCTTGGCTAGCAATGGGGGAAGTTCTTGACTCCCGTTCAAAGTAAGAGCAAATTGGTCCGTCCACATTGTTGCCTCTTGGTGCCATGAATCAATTACCCTCTCCCTTGCTTCGCTTTCTGCTGATATCTTGGCGTACTCATCCTCTAGCCTTTGCTCGTGAGTCGCCGCTAGATTTAGCTTCTCTTTTATCGATGATGGCCCACATATTCCCTTCAGTCTCGCTTAACTGTTGGGACAAATTTCTTTTCGACCTAAGGCAAACCTTTAGCTCGTCCTTCAAGATCATGCCTTTGACCCGTGATGATTCCTTTCACCTCTTCGGAGCTTGAGCTCACTATTGCTGCCCTATAAAGCCCCTCAAAACTTGTTTTGGTCGTGTTCTTCCTTTCGGGCCTTCTTGGTTTCTCATTCCAAGGCTTCAGCTGTGGCCATATTGACGTCCCTTAGTTCATCATACTCTTTTCAGACTTTGATGGCTATGGACTTGAACTTCTCTTCGACTACCCGGGCTCTTTCAAGCTCTGCCTTTAGGGCTTGTACCTCATCACTTTCTTCCGAAGCTTTAACCTCATCGTCTCTCACAGTCTTTAGATTTGGGAGCCAATCCAATCCTTGTGTTTGGACTCTCAGCCACTTATGATAGCCGCCGATGATCCCATTACTGCTTCCCCTAAGCTCTCTGTCCTTTCTTCACGCCGCATCCCATGCCTTGCGAACTCCTTGGAGTACCCTCACGTTTGTGGTCACTAAAACCCCGTGCGATGAAAGGCGTGATGCTTTCGTCTGATGGCACTCCTCTCATGGGGTAGCCAAGCTGTCTTATGGCGAGGATGAGATTATAATTAATACAACCCCTTGTTCCCATCAAGGGAACATTTGGACATCTTTCGCATGAAGATAGAATCCTGATCCTTCCTTCCTTCTAGCGAGGGAACCAATTAACAGACGCCCCTCCATGCTAGCCAAGAGTTGGTCCCAATTCGCCTTTCCTTTTTCGACGCACAAGCGGTGACCTTGTAGCGGATAGACGGGCCTACCTTCTTGGAGAAAAGGGTGTGAAACCAGCCACACATAGAGAGGCAATGCACAACAAACAATTCTTGCGCCGCTCTTTTCACATCCCCGGTAGAACGTGTCATACATGGCCAAAATGGCGACGACCGGGCTTTCCTCGCCATGATGAAAGGCGAGGAAAGCGTCAATCACTGCTAGGTCCACTAACCCTTCCATATTCGGAAAGAGGACAACTCCAAAGATCAAAAGTGCCAAGATGTCAATAAAAGAAAGCCCATTTGCCTTGATTTTCCAAGGCCTTTGCCCTTTCCTCCAAACACTTCCTTGGTACTCCGACTACCCTGTTCCTGTTTTGCTTTACACGGTCCAACTCTTGTGCTGAGATTTTCACTACCTTGGCAACTCTTATCGTGGAGGGATAGAACCCAGAGAAAAGATATGGCTTCCTTCCTCCAAGTGGGCATCCCAGGATTTCTTCAAACTCTTTCACAGTCGGCACTAGCTGGAAGTCCTCGAATGTGAAGCACCTTAGGGGCTGGTCATAATACTGGGAAAGGGATGCAATCGGTTCCATGGAGACTTCTACCCTAGCTAGGTCCCAAATCTTACCATAGGCTTTGCGGAAGGCTTGCTGTTGAAGTTGACCCATTAATTGCCCCAACTCTCGTAAACTAGTGACCTCTAAGCTCTTGATTTTGACTTGATAGAACCTCTTTTTAAGCGAAGGCTTTTGACTTGATCCCATGTTTTACTAAAGTGAAATAATATCTAGTGCGAATCAAAACTCTGACATCTATCATGGGTGGAATGGATGAATGCATGAAGAAATGCATATGACACAGATGCAATCTAGGAATGCGGGGGTCCGGGGAATTCGTCCCCTTCTTAGACACAACGTCTAGGGGTAGCAAAGTGCCCCAACGTACGTTTTTAAGAAGGCGACACGGACCCTCCGTTGGTTTGTTTACACAAGGGATCAAGACAGAACCCATATGCGATGCCTATGCAAAAGACACAATGCGGGAATGTACACAGTATGACAATATTCACTGAACATAAGCAAAAGGGTATATGATACTTATGCATGGCAGTGTGAAAAATGGCATGCAACGTGTTTGCTCGTGCCCCTATTTAAGGGACCTATAAGGGAAAGAACTAACTAGGCATTTAGTGATAACCCCCAAGGTAGTCATATCTCTTTTGATGGTTTCTAGAGGTATTATCCTCTTTGAAGAACATATTGTAGCAGTAGGGACTACTAGCAACAATAAGTTTTCAAAGAGAAAAGCTCTAGATGAGGGTTCACTGTAATCAAGCAAGTCGGAGACCTAGCATGATCACAGATTCACCTCCACTCCTTATGTTCTCACGAACCCGGGTATAGGGCCCTTTTTTCACTCACAGTGTGTGCAAATAGTGTTGGTGTTTGTGTGCATCAAATGAATAAATATTTACCTCATGCATACATTTTAAAACGCACTAAAAGCAATAAAGAGCTTATACACACAAGAACATAATGAAGGGAAACTAACAAAGGGATAAGTCATGGTAAAACATTGCACAAAATTAAATGGCCTAACTCACTAAAAACAGTCCCCAGTGGAGTCGCCAACTGTCGCAACCTACCCTTCGGCGGGAGGGCGACGCGAGACTCGCGGGATGCGTGTTCCATGAAAGGAATACGCGCGGAGTCGCCACCAACGTTTATTTGAGGAAAACGTCGGCAAAACCGGAAAAGACGCGATCTACGAACTTTTTAGGTGAAAGGTTCGGGAGTTGTATTTACGCGCGGGGAAGGTATTAGCACCCCACACGTCCGTCACAAGGGACGACAGCCTTTAATCGAATGTGCAAACATGACTTTGATTTTTACGTTCCCTTTTATGTCCTTATATCCTTTATACCCTTTTTATATTTTTTCTCTTTTTGTGGTCGACAAGGGTGTTTCCCTTTGCTCCTACGTATTCCTCAATTGGGATGAGAAAATCAGACCTACGTAGTTCTTTCTTATCAAGTGATTCTTTTTTACTTAAGTGGTGATCATTTTAAGGCGTTGGACCTTAAAAATGATCCATTTTACTTAGTGAGAAATTGAAATGACAAACTTCAAAAACCTATTTTTTATGGACGAGCTTGACTAGGCGAGTTGATTTTAGCCTTAGTTTCACTTTAGTTATTAATCAATTCGATTAAGAATGAGAAATCCCAAAGAGAAAACGTCCGATTGATTTTCCGCTTTATTTTGCTAAAAGATGTTTTTTGATTATTATATTATTTTTTTACCTCTTTTTGATTTCCAACATGGTTACGGCACGACCGAACGGTCAGAATTTATTTTAACCGAAGTTAACGGATAATACAATTCAAACTTTCGGTGGAAATTTATTTTATTTTTAAGTTAAGCGAGAAATGACTTAAGTAAAATGGCTTAAGCACGTCAACAGGGGGTATAAAAAGTAAACAAAACGAGAATAAAAATGCATGAAACACAATGTGGACCACTACGGGTACATAGAATGAATCGAAAAGCTTGGTTCGAGGTACTTACCCGTTGAAGATCGAAGAACGATGAAGAACGAATGAAGAACGGTTGAAATCTTTGCGAAATTCCTCACGGAAAACGTTACGGAAACGTTTCGGAAGCGCCTCGGCTTAGATTTTCTTCACGGAAACAATTTTTCCAAGCAAATTCGAAAGAGAGAGAAGTGCCAAAGGGCTGAACCCTTTTCTTCTTCACTTCCTCCCCTATTTATAGCAAAATAGGGGAGGTGGTTGCCGCCCAGCTCGCCCAGGCGAGCCAGGTTGCTTCCTCCAGAAGCAACAGCCTTCTGGAGGAATATTCTAGAGGGCCCAAGTGGGCTTGGGTGCTATTTGCACCCCCATTTTTACTAAGTACACCCCCTCTGCTTTTTTTGGTGATTCTTTTTTCGTAAAGTTACGGAAACTTACGAATTTCGTAACGATACTTGTTTTCTTTCCGTAATGTTACGGAACCTTGCGGATTACATAATCATCCCCTTTTTGACTTACGGAATGTTACGGAACCTCACTTAATTATGCAACGATGCTTCCATTTGAATTCCGGTGTGTCACGGAAACTTACGGATTGTGCATCAATATTTTTTTTGGTTTTTCGGCATGTCCTGGAATTTCACAAATTGCCTAATGATGGGTGCCAAGCACCTCAGAAGGACCAAAGAAAGGTCGCATGTCATCAAGCAAAGGTCCCCGAACGAAATTAGGGTATGACAGGACTCAATCAGACATCCGAGTAAAAAGTTATTGTCGTTTGAATTTGCTCAGAGCTTCGATAATCAATTTCGAGCGTCTCGATATATTACAGGACTCAGTCAGACATCCGAGTAAAAAGTTATTGTCGTTCGAATTTGGTCAGAGCTTCGGTCTTCAATTTCGAGCGTCTCGACATATTACGGGACTCAATCAGACATCCGATTAAAAAAGTGATTGTCGTTTGAATTTGCTCATAGCTTCAACATTCAATTTTGAGCGTTTTGATATATTACGAAACTCAATCGGACATCCGAGTAAAAACTTATTGTCGTTTGAATTTGCTCAGAGCTTCGTCATTCCATTTCAAGCATCTCGATATATTACGGGACTCAATCAGACATCCAAGTAAAAAGTTATTGTCGTTTGAATTTGCTCAGAGCTTCGATAATCAATTTCGAGCGTCTTGATATATTACGGGACTCAGTCAGACATCCGAGTAAAAAGTTATTGTCGTTCGAATTTGGTCAGAGCTTCGGTCTTCAATTTCGAGCGTCTCGACATATTACGGGACTCAATCAGACATCCGAGTAAAAAAGTGATTGTCGTTTGAATTTGCTCATAGCTTCAACATTCAATTTTGAGCGTTTTCATATATTACGATACTCAATCAGATATCCGAGTAAAAAGTTATTGCCGTTTGAAATTGCTCAGAGCTTTGACATTCAAGTCCGAGCGTCACGATATTTTACGGGACTCAATCAGACATCCGAGTAAAAAGTTATTGTCGTTTGAATTTGCTCAGAGCTTCGGTATTCAATTTCGAGCGTCTCGATATATTACAAGACTCAATCAGACATCCGAGTTAAAAGTTATTGTCGATTGAATTTGCTCGGAGCTTCAACATTCAATTTTGAGCGTTTTGATATCTTACGGGACTCAATCGGACATCGGAGTAAAAAGTTATTGTCGTTTGAATTTACTCAGAGCTTCGATATGCAATTTCGAGCGTCTCGATATATTACGGGACTCAATTAGACATTCGAGTAAAAAGTTATTGTCGTTTGAATTTGCTCAGGGCTTCAACATTCAATTTTGAGCGTTTTGATATATGACAGGATTCAATCGGAAATCCGAGTAAAAAGTTATTGGCGTTTGAATTTGCTCAGAGCTTCGACATTCAAGTCCGAGCCTCTCGATCTACTACGGGACTCAATCAGACCACCGAGTAAAAAGTTATTGTCGTTTGAATATGCTCAGAGCTTCGGCATTCAAGTCCAATCGTCTTGATATATTACGGGACTGAATCAGGCATCCGAGTAAAAAGTTATTGTCGTTTGAATTTGCTCAGAGCTTCGGTATTCCATTTCGAGCATCTCGATATATTACGGGACTCAATCAGACATCCGAGTAAAACGTTATTATCGTTTGAACTTTCTCAGAGCTTCGATAATCAATTTCGAGCGTCTCGATATATTACGAGACTCAGTCACACAACCGAGTGAAAAGTTATTGTCGTTTGAATTTGCTCAGAGCTTCGGTCTTCAATTTCGAGCGTCTCGACATATTTCGGGACTCAATCAGACATCCGAGTAAAACGTTATTGTCATTTGAATTTGCTCAGAGATTCGATATACCATTCCGAGCGTCTCGATATATTACGGGACTCAATCAGACATCCGAGTAAAAAATTGATTGTCGTTTGAATTTGTTCAGAGTTTCGGTATTCAATTTCGAGCGTCTCGATATATTACGGGACTGAATCAGACATCGAAGTAAAAAGTTATTGTCGTTTGAATTTGCTCAGAGCTTCGGTATTCCATTTTGAGCGTCTCGATATATTACGGGACTCAATCAGACATCAGAGTAAAAAGTTATAGTCGTTTGAATTTGCTCAGAGCATCGATAATCAATTCCTAGCGTCTCGATATATTACGGGACTCAGTCAGACATCCGAGTAAAAAGTTATTGTCGTTAGAATTTGCTCAGAGCTTCGGTCTTCAATTTCGAGCGTCTCGACATATTTCGGGACTCAATCAGACATCTGAGTAAAACATTATTGTCGTTTGAATTTTCTCAGAGATTCGGTATACCATTTCGAGCGTGTCGATATATTTCGGCACTCAATCAGACATCCGAGTAAAAAAGTGATTGTCGTTTGAATTTGTTCAGAGCTTCGGTATTCAATTTCGAGGGTCTCGATATATTACGGGACTGAATCAGACATCCGAGTAAAAAGTTATTGTCGTTTGAATTTGCTCAGAGCTTCGGTATTCCATTTCGAGTGTCTCGATATATTACGGGACTCAATCAGACATCCGAGTAAAAAATTGATTGTCGTTTGAATTTGTTCAGAGCTTCGGTATTCAATTTCGAGTGTCTCGATATATTACGGGACTGAATCAGACATCCGAGTAAAAAGTTATTGTCGTTTGAATTTGCTCAGAGCTTCAGTATTCCATTTCGAGCGTCTCGATATATTACGGGACTCAATCAGACATCCGAGTAAAAAGTTATTGTCGTTTGAATTTGCTCAGAGCTTCGATAATCAATTTCGAGCGTCTCGATATATTACAGGACTCAGTCAGACATCCGAGTAAAAAGTTATTGTCGTGAGAATTTGCTCAGAGCTTCGGTCTTCAATTTCGAGCGTCTCGACATATTTTGGGACTCAATCAGACATCCGGGTAAAACGTTATTGTCGTTTGAATTTGCTCAGAGATTCGGTATACCATTTCGAGCGTCTCGATATATTACGGGACTCAATCAGACATCCGAGTAAAAAAGTGATTGTCGTTTGAATTTGTTCAGAGCTTCGGTATTCAATTATGAGCGTCTCGATATATTACGGGACTAAATCAGACATCTGAGTAAAAAAGTGATTGTCGTTTGAATTTGTTCAGAGCTTTGGTATTCAATTTCGAGCGTCTCGATATATTACGGGACTGAATCAGACATCCGAGTAAAAAAGTGAT
>NW_024464750.1:49453-51012 GCF_000004515.6 Glycine max
TATTCAATTTCGAGGGTCTCGATATATTACGGGACTGAATCAGACATCCGAGTAAAAAGTTATTGTCGTTTGAATTTGCTCAGAGCTTCGGTATTCCATTTCGAGCGTCTCGATATATTACGGAGCTCAATCAGACATCCGAGTAAAAAAGTGATTGTCGTTTGAATTTGTTCAGAGCTTCGGTATTCAATTTCGAGCGTCTCGATATATTACGGGACTGAATCAGACATCCGAGTAAAAAGTTATTGTCGTTTGAATTTGCTCAGAGCTTCGATAATCAATTCCGAGCGTCTCGATATATTACAGGACTCAGTCAGACATCCGAGTAAAAAGTTATTGTCGTTAGAATTTGCTCAGAGCTTCGGTCTTCAATTTCGAGCGTCTCGACATATTTTTGGACTCAATCAGACATCTGAGTAAAACGTTATTGTCGTTTTGAATTTGCTCAGAGCTTCGGTCTTCAATTTCGAGCGTCTCGACATATTTTGGGACTCAATCAGACATCTGAGTAAAACGTTATTGTCGTTTGAATTTGCTCAGAGCTTCGGTATTCCATTTCGAGCTTCTCAACATATTACGGGACTCAATCAGACATCCGAGTAAAAAAGTGATTGTCGTTTGAATTTGCTCATAGCTTCAACATTCAATTTTGAGCGTTTTGATATATTACGATACTCAATCGGACATCCGAGTAAAAAGTTATTGTCGTTTGAATTTGCTCAGAGTTTCGGTATTCCATTTCGGGCATCTCGATATATTACGGGACTGAATCAGACATCCAAGTAAAAAGTTATTGTCGTTTGAATTTGCTCAGAGCTTCGATAATCAATTTCGAGCGTCTTGATATATTACGGGACTCAATCGGACATCGGAGTAAAAAGTTATTGTCGTTTGAATTTACTCAGAGCTTCGATATGCAATTTCGAGCGTCTCGATATATTACGGGACTCAATTAGACATTCGAGTATAAAGTTATTGTCGTTTGAATTTGCTCAGGGCTTCAACATTCAATTTTGAGCGTTTTGATATATGACCGGATTCAATCGGACATCCGAGTAAAAAGTTATTGGCGCTTGAATTTGCTCAGAGCTTCGGCATTCAAGTCCGAGCCTCTCGATATACTACGGGACTCAATCAGACCACCGAGTAAAAAGTTATTGTCGTTTGAATATGCTCAGAGCTTCGGCATTCAAGTCCAATCGTCTCGATATATTACGGGACTGAATCAGGCATCCGAGTAAAAAGTTATTGTCGTTTGAATTTGCTCAGAGCTTCGGTATTCCATTTCGAGCGTCTTGATATATTATGGGACTCAATCAGACATCCGAGTAAAACGTTATTATCGTTTGAATTTGCTCAGAGCTTCGATAATCAATTTCGAGCGTCTCGATATATTACGGGACTCAGTCAAACAACCGAGTGAAAAGTTATTGTTGTTTGAATTTGCTCAGAGCTTCGATCTTCAATTTCGAGCGTCTCGACATATTTCGGGACTCAATCAGACATCTAAGTAAAACATTATTGTCGTTTGAATTTTCTTAGAGATTCGGTATACCATT
>NW_024464750.1:74424-76039 GCF_000004515.6 Glycine max
CTCAATCGAACATACGAGTAAAAAAGTTATTCTCGTTGAATTTGCTCAGAGCATCGGCATTTCAAGTCCGAGCATCGGCATTCAAGTCCGAGCATCTCGCTATACTACGGGGTTCAATCAGACATCCGAGTAAAAAGTTATTGTCATTTGAATTTGCTCAAAGCTTCGCTATTGCATTTCGAGCGTCTGGACATATAACGGGAGTCAATCAGACATCCGAGTTAAAAGTAATTGTCGATTGAATTTGCTCAGAGTTTCGACATTCAATTTCGAGCATCTCGATATATTACGGGACTGAATCAGACATCCGAGTAAAAAGTTATTGTCGTTTGAATTTGCTCAGAGCTTCAACATTCAATTTCGAGCGTCTAGATATATTACGGGACTAAATCAGAAATCCGAGTAAAAAGTTATTGTCGTTTGAATTTGCTCAGAGCTTCGGTATTCTATTTCGAGCGTCTCGATATATTACGGGACTCAATCTGACATCCGAGTAAAAATTTATTGTCGTTTGAATTTGCTCAGAGCTTAGGTATTCCATTTCGAGCGTCTCGATATATTACGGGACTCAATCAGACATCCGAGTAAAAAGTTATTGTCGTTTGAATTTGCTCAGAGCTTCGGTATTCCATTTCGAGCGTCTCGATATATTACGGGACTCAATCAGACATCCGAGTAAAAATTTATTGTCGTTTGAATTTGCTCAGAGATTCGGTATTCCATTTCGAGCGTCTCGATATACTACGGGACTCAATCAGACATCCGAGTAAAAAAGTGATTGTCGTTTGAATTTGCTCAGAGCTTCAACATTCAATTTCGAGCGTCTCGATATATTACGGGACTGAATCAGACATCCGAGTAAAAAGTTATTGTCGTTTGAATTTGCTCAGAGATTCGGTATTCCATTTCGAGCGTCTCGATATACTACGGGACTCAATCAGACATCCGAGTAAAAAAGTGATTGTCGTTTGAATTTGCTCAGAGCTTCAACATTCAATTTCGAGCGTCTCGATATATTACGGGACTGAATCAGACATCCGAGTAAAAAGGTATTGTCGTTTGAATTTGCTCAGAGCTTCAGTATTCCATTTCGAGCGTCTCGCTATATTACGGGACTCAATCAGACATCTGAGTAAAAAGTTATTGTCGTTTGAATTTGCTTAGAGCTTCGGTATTCAATTTTGAGCGTCTCGACATATTACGGGACTCAATCAGACATCCGAGTAAAAAGTTATTGTCGTTTGAGTTTGCTCAGAGCTTCGGTATGCAATTTCGAGCGTCTCGATATATTGCGGGACTCAATAAGACATCCTAGTAAAAAAGTTATTGTCATTTGAATTTTCTCAGAGCTTCAACATTTAATTTCGAGCGTTTCGGTATATTACGGGACTCAATCGAACATACGAGTAAAAAGTTATTCTCGTTTGAATTTGCTCAGAGCATCGGCATTCAAGTCCGAGCATCGGCATTCAAGTCCGAGCATCTCGCTATACTACGGGGTTCAATCAGACATCCGAGTAAAAAGTTATTGTCATTTGAATTTGCTCAAAGCTTCGCTATTGAATTTCGAGCGTCTGGACATATTGTCGAGAGTGTCCAGGACAGGAGACACTCA
>NW_024464751.1:0-6014 GCF_000004515.6 Glycine max
ATCAAAAAGGGAGAGATTGTAGAAGCAAGTTTCATGATGATGAACCAAGCAATTTTGATGATGCCAAAAGCCCAAGTGATTGATTCAAGACTTCAAGATCAAGCATCAAGAATCCAATCCAAGATTCAAGATTCAAGAAAAGAAATCAGGAAGCAACAAGTCAAGACTTCATATAGGATAAGTATTAAAAGATTTTTTCAAAAACCAAATAGCACAGTTTTGTTTTACAAAAGAATTTTCTCAAATTTTCTAAGTTACCAGAGTGATTACTCTCTAGCAATCGATTACCAGTGACCAGTTTGGTTTTCAAATGATTTATAACGTTCGAAAATGATTTTCAAATAGTGTAATCGATTACACTATATTAGTAATCGATTACAAGTGAATCTGAACGTTGGAATTCAAATCCAATTGTGAAGAGTCACAACTTTTCATAAAACACATTGTGTAATCAATTACACCTTTGTGGTAATCGATTACCGGTGAACAGTTTTGAAGAAAAAGTTAAGAGTTATAACTCTTAACATGGTTTTCTCTAAAGTCACAACTTTTCCAATGGTTTCTTTGACCAGACATGAAGAGTCTATAAAAGCATGACTTTTGCATACGTTTAACATATGTATGATATTCTTCCAAGCAATTCTTTTTCACAATCTTTCTCTAACCATTGCCATTGCTTTTTCTTTGCCAAAAAGCTTTCTAAACTTTGTTTCAAAACTTTTTTTTTCTGCAAGTGGAAATTCTGTAGAAAACAAAAGTGTGCTATCTTTTCTTCCTTCTCCCTCTTGCCAAAAGATTCAAAGGACTAACCGCCAGAGAATTCTTTTGATTCTCCCTTCTCCCTCTTGACAAAAGATTCAAAGGAGTAGCCGCTTGAGAATTCTTTTGATTCTTCCCTTTCCCTTTAAACAAAAGATTTCAAAGGACTAACCGCCTGAGATATCTTTTGTTTCCCTTTACAAAGATTCAAGGGACTAACAGCCTAAGAATTCTTTGTCTTAACACATTGGAGCGTACATCCTTTGTGGTACAAGTAGAGCGTACATCTACTTGGGTTGTGATACTGAGAACAAGAGAGGGTACATCTCTTGTGGATCAGTTCAAGTGGAGCGTACATCCACTGGGTTGTTCAAAGAGAACAATGGACGGTACATCCCTTGTGGATCTTTGCTTGTAAAGGATTTTACAAGGTTATTAGAAATCTCAAGAATCAGTGGTTGCTTGGGGACTGGACGTAGGCACGGGTTGTTGCCGAACCAGTATAAATCTTGTGTTTGGTTTCTTCTTTCCTACACTCTTTAATTTCCGTTATGTACTTTTTATTTCCGCTTTACTTTTGTCTAAGTTATTGTTTCTGTTCTTTACTTTATCATAACTTAGTAGTAAAGCCTAATTGAATCTAGTAATATTAAGAAGGATAAATTTTAATTAGTCAAGACACATTAATCATTAATTCAACTCCCCTTTCTTAATTATTCTGAGGCCACTCGATCCAACATTAACGATCTCTTGTTTTTTTAAAGGAGAGAAACGTTAAGGCGTTGGACCATTAACGATCTCTTGGGATGGTCGACAAAAGCGGGGCTTTTGCTCTTACGTATCCTCAATTGCGATGAGGAACTCAGACCTATGTAGTTCTTGCAAAAGCGGTAATGTTATGGGTTGATTTTATACTTTTGAACGGGGCTTTTGCTCCTACGTATCCTCAATTGCGATTGATTTTTTTGATTACATTATTCAGAGATATTTTGATTATTTTATTATTATTTTTTTCAAGATATTTTGATTATTTTATTATATTTTTTTTCAAGATATTTTGATTATTTTTTTATTATTTTGCATTTTTTTATTTAACCGAGGTTACAACATGAACGATCGGCTGGATTTTATTTTAACGGTGATTAAACGAGATTACAACACAAATGATCGGTTGAAATTCATTTTATTAGGCGAGATAGCGGCTTAAACGATCGGTTAAAGCTCGTTAAAAACGGAAGAAAAGAAAATCGAAAGTGAACGAGATGAAGATGAAAGCAAACAAAATAAGAAATGAATTGAAAGTCTCAGATTCGAACACTTATCAGTTGAAGACCGAAGAACGAACAAAGAACGGTGAAGAACGACGGAAAATCTTCATGGATTTGCTCACGAAAACGTCTCAGAAGTGTTACGGAAGCACCTCGGTTTGGATTTTCTTCATGGAAACACATTTTTTTTTCACCCAAAACTGCTGAAATGCTTAGCATAGAGGTCAGGGACCCTTGAAACTCAACCTCCTCCCCCTATTTATAGGAGAAATGGGGAGGTGCTTGCCGCCCAGAGGCTTCTTGAGGAAGATTTCTGAGCGCACTCAATTACTAAGTTCACCCCCCTTTTCGTACTTTACAAAAAAGTTATGGAAGCCTTACAGAAGCATTTTGGACTTGATTTTCCTCTTTTTTCTCTTCCCTTTCACCAATATTAAGTGAAATATGCTAACCCAAGGTTTTTGGAAATTTTACGGAAGCATTACGGATGCCCCTGATGCCCCAAACGCCATTGTTTACATAAACGGAGGTGGTTGCCGCCAAGAGGCTTCTTGAGAAAGAATTCTGAATGCACCCCATAATTTATAAGTTCACCCCCCTTCTAGAATGTTCTGGATGAAGATTCCTGAGTGCACCCCTATGTTTGATAAGTTCACCCCCCACTATTGTGTAAAAGGCAGTTTTCTTTCCGAAAGGTCCCGAAACTTTTACGGATCTCATGGCAATGGGTATTAAACCATTTTGAAGTGGTCAAACCAGATGTCACATGCCGACAAAAAATGCTCCCCAGAGGAAACTAGTGTATGACAACACCCTAGCTAACATCGGCTGAAAAATAATCCTGCCCAATATAGGCTAAAAAATAACTTTGGCTAATGTTGGCTGGAAAACCTAGTTGACGTTGGCTGAAAAGTTAGCCATGACCGATGTCAGTAGAAAAAATCTAGTCAACATCGGGTAAAAAAGCATTTGTCGACATCAACTGAAAAAACCTGGATGACAACGGCCAAAAAAATCCTTGGCCGACGTCAGCAAAAAATTCCCATGAATGACGTCAGTGAGAAAATAACCCTAACCAACATCATCTAAAAAAAATCTTAGTCGATATCGGCAAAAAATAGCTTAGGTTGACATGATACAAAAAAAGTCTGACCGAAAAATCCTCGGCCAACGTCAGTGAAAAATAACTTATGTTGTTGTCGACCGTAAAAAATTTGGTCACCCGTAGTTGCGAGTGTTGAGCGAGAATCAGTCGCGAGCAAGAACGTCGTGAGTTAGAGTGAGCATCTCCGAAAAAAGAATTTCAAATTCTATAATTTTTTAGAGAATTTAAAATCTCACTGTTTTAGTCAATCAAATTGATTCATACCTAAAATTAAATCTCATTTCAAATATTCTATCCAAACAAGACATTTTATCATGAATTCTTTAAAATTCTTTGAAAAAATGAATTCTCCTGTTGAATTGCTCCATGCAAACACACTACTGAATTTATAATTCATGTTATTTTCTTCCATGAAAGTTGCTTATAATTTCGTTTCAAATATATTTATTTCTTAAATTCTATAATTATAGTGCTTGGGGAGTCTAAATTTAAAACGGGATCAGAATAGTGCACCTAGTAAACTAAAAAATATCACAAAAGGTTAAAATATTTAAATGTCTGATTAAATAAGGGAAATAAAATCCCATAATTAATAAAATGGAATGACCAAAAAATGCATTTTAGCCTTGATTCAAAGGAGGGTGTGTTAAGTAGAATGAAGAATCCGTGTAATATTTTTTCAAACAATAAGAAGAGATTTGTCCCAGAGTTACAAAAAAAAACAAAAATATTTATGTAATTTGACCAAATCTTAAGAATGTTATTATAATTTTGTTCATATTTAACTTATGTAGTTACATTATAATTTTAATTTTGATAAATTATTTTATTATCGTTGTTGTCACTATTTATTATTTTACGATTCTGGTCCTTGTCATTATTAACGGATGATGTGATAATCGTCTATTAGAAAATACTAATACCACGTACGCATGATGTTTCTATAAAAATATATATGAGAACTAAAATGAAGTTCACTCGAATATGACACTGTAAAGTTTGTACGTTACAAAAACTTCAAGCACCAGCAGCTTTCAACGTGTATACTATACTTAGGACGACATACGTTTTTAGCTATGCAATATCTTTCCTCCATTGTTTTCATATTCTCGGAATAATAAGAAGAAAAATCAAGCTTTCCAAAGCTTTCTATAACCCAACAAACAAAATTGAGAACTTGAAGCTTCCAAAAGTGTATAGTAAAACTATGAAGACATGCTTATTTGCAGTGCAATATTTTTCTTGGTTTAATTTTTATATTCACGGGATAATAACAAGAAACATATAGAATGTTTAAATAATTTTCTGAACGTAAACTGAGCTAGGCAGCTCTACACGGCTGTTTCTCTACTTGTTCCCTCGTCTAAGCTTCTGAGGAGTGAAACAATATTTTGACATAGTAATATGAATATGACATGGTAACTTTCCAAAGAAACTGGGCCACAAGGTACAATGGTTCAAAGAATATCACAAGATCCTGCTATGTTAATACAAATTCATTTCAATCATTAACACCCGGACAGAATTACTAGAAAAAGTCTATATTGTAACTGAAAAACCACTGCTTTATATGGAGTCTCAATTTCCCCTTGCTGTTTTCTTTCCACAACTATAGGCCACTAATGCTTACAATGGCATGGGTGACAGGAGATCCTCTAGGGTTCATCAGTTAGGTGGAAGTTAATTCATCTGGTTCTTCTCTTGAACAAAAGATGAAGATGTTGTCTAGACAGATGGAGATTATGATGAAGGCTCAGGTGTAGATGATGACACCCACGCCCCCACACTCCTCCAAAATATATGTATTGAATTACAATAGCAGTAATGCCAAAATAATTGAATTACAATAACGATTTTTAACAAGTAAGAAAAACTATATTTTGGGTCGAACTTATATTTGGATTCCAAAAATGTATTCTTTGATAATGATGGAAAGAATTTGAAAACGGACTTCATTACAAACCATGTTACTTACAATAGTAATATATTTATCAAAGCAGGAGAACATTACATCTGCTGGGAAGAATACAAAAGAATGAAATTGGTATTTCTATAAAATTGTCAATTTCAATACAATTGTTTTTATAGTGAATTTACTGCTCAGACAAATAAATTCATCCTTATCGCCATCTACTTCAAGAGGAAATAGATGGGATAATACAACTCCAATGTTGAAAGGAAACACATGTCAAGAGGATGCCACCTTGGGTACCTCCAACCATTTCCACACCATCAGCAAACCACTCTCATCTCCAGTGAAGAAGAGGCCACCAGGACCTAACTCAATTAATGCCACATCTTTCTTGGCAAATAAACGTCCCCTCTCTGAAAATCTGTTGAAAAAACATCATCAGAGGATTCAACAAAAAAATAAGAAATATTACCATGACGGAGGTACAGTAACAAAAAGAAACGTGAATAATTTAGATTTACTTACGATGGCAATTCATACATGTGAACTGAATTGTCTCTGCACGAGGAAAATAATATTGGCTTTCCCTCTGCATCAGGCATCCCAAAAAGTGAAACAACACCCTGTAATATAAAAAAATCATCAACTTAGGAGATTGACCAACTCGTCAGCATTATAAGAAATATCAGCTTGACTTCTTACACATGAAAATAACACCAAATGATATTTCAACACATAAGATTAAGTCAACGCTTACATTTTCTTCGGTGTGTGTATATATCACTTCCAAAGATCCTGCTTCAATGCAAGCCCAGACCTTAATTGTGCGGTCAGATGAACTTGACAACAGATATTGATCCCAACAGATAAGGGATGGGACTACGTCAGTATGATCATTTAGTGTCATTGTACACTGTAATGTATCCATGTCCCAGACCTGAAGAAGACAAAATAACAACATCCGGTCGTT
>NW_024464751.1:7543-12820 GCF_000004515.6 Glycine max
CGTTGCTATATGCAGTATTGCCATAACCACAAGCAGCAGGGGGAGATGGTGTCTCTATGTGCAAAAATCTGCAAGGATTCCTGTTACATCTTCCAGCTCTCCAATAAGAGCATGTTGTACTACCAATGCGCTCAGTCCTTCGTGCAAACTTTGTATCCATGATATTCTAAAAAACAAGCATGGCATTGTAATGACATCCCAGATCAGGTACTGTATCCTATCAATAAAATTCTCCATGGCTCATGCTTTCAGTCATTAACTCAATGATTAAATCCCAGCCATAGACTTAATTCTTCATCCAAAACCCAAAACCTTTTGGCTCCCAAATTTTCCATTCCCAAAATAACAATCGTAAAGCAAGTGATGAACGGCAACAAAACTATGTTGATCGAGGAAGATCAACAACATCCAGATCAAAACCCATTGAAGACTTGGATCAAAGACCAATAATTTAACCCTGATCAGCAACGTCAATAGAGACTCTGCCCAAACCCCAAATTAGGGTATTGCCGATCCTTATGAAAACCCCGAAATAAATAAATTGAAAGGAACCCTAAGCTTCACTGAGATAAATGAAGTCGGATAGAACATAGATTCTCGTAGATCATCCATCACAAACCCTAAAAGAAGTATTAGATTTTCGCGTTCGGAGAAACAAACCTGAGTGGTAGAAACGTAGCTTGATTTGTTGGAACGATTGTTGAGAGAAAGAACACAGAGCAAAATAAGGCTTCTATTTTCTTAATCAAACGTTGGTGTTTGTTGCCAATGTTGTGTTAGGCTTATTTATAGTTTCTCTGTTAGCTTGTAAAGCACGCAACAATAAGATGAGATATAGGATTTTTATTTTTTATTTTTTATAAAAAGGACATTTGCCGTCATAAAAGGATAAATTAAGTCTTAAAAATAGATAGTTATTTTCTTTCAAAAAAAATAATCATTTCTGAAATTTAATATTTTGAAGATAGTTTGAATTTACTTATGAAAATATTTGTTTTGAGTTTCAATTTATAAAATTATTTCTAGTGTGTGAAGTTACTTTTGTTTGGATTAGAAATTTTAAAATTTTAGAGAATTTTAAATGCGTATAATTTAAATTTTTTTATTTTAATTTATTTTATTTTTCAGATGCTTTGTTTGGATATATTAATTCAAATTTCTTGAATTTTAAATCATTTGTTTAGATAAGGCAGTTCAATTTTTTACATATGCAAAATTTCATTTTTATATTTTAAATAGATGAAATTTTAATATTAAACTTTATAGAAAACAAACACAATCTAATTTTGAAATATTAATTAAAAAATATTTTTCAATTTTTAATAATTTAAAAATACAAAATATTGATAATTTTAACTAGGATTGTTTTGTTGGACCATAATTGATGATGTTTCAAAATCAACATCAACCAAGACTATTTTTCGGCTGATATCAAATGGAGTTTTTTTTTGTCAAAGTATGCTGGAAATATTTGTCAGCTGACGTGAGTCGGGATTATTACATTTGAAAGCTTGAATGACCTAAAGATCATGGTACTTATCTATGAAAGCTTGAGGATTTTGGTTTATGGTGTGAAAGCTTATGGTACTTAACTAGCATGCAGTGGTGCGTGTGCGCATCATATGCTTTAGTCTGAAATGAAATTATGGTCGAGCCATGTTGGTTCTTTGGTTTAGGAAGTGTCAAATGAAATTTGCTAGTAGTTTTCTGCTCAGGTGTTGGAGCTTTTATGCAGACTTTGGAGGAATTCGTGCTAGCAATTTTCTCTGCATTTGTACAATTTCCATAATAGTAAGGAACTATTCATATGGACTAGGACCACTGTTAAACCTTAAAGCAGCTTGTAGTGTTTGAAAAATAATCACATGATTTAATGTCCTATTCTTCTCTTTCTCTTGTAATTTACACATTGTTTTGGAGTTGGTATTTGAACTTTGAATTAGAGAGAACAAGGAATGACCATTACTAAAAGCAAAAAAATATGTCAGCAAAAAGATCGTTGAAAGTATCAAGAGAGAATTGGAACGATGTGAAGCAGAAAAGAAGGCATTGGAAAAAAAGAGACTGCGTGCAAGGAATCACTGGCCATAGCACAGGATGAGTCTACCAAGATATCTGAAACTATCACAAATGCTAAATCTAAAGTGAGACACTTTTATAATTGCTCTCTGGTGGATGGTTTGCTTTAGTTTTATCATTTCTTCAACCAATTTGTAGGCTTCTTCCATGGTAATGATTTTAGGATAATTTAATGACTTATATAGATTTTTTAGATAATTATGCTTTAAATGTATGCAATCAACACCAGAAAAGTATAACCAATTATATGATATTTGATCATGTTGAGAATCACTCTATTGTTCTGCAAAGTAATTGACAGTAGATAGACCCAAATCAAATTTCAACTGAAAAACTTGAGGAACTGCAAAGTAATTGACAGTAGCAACAAAACCTTGAGGAACTTCATTCACAATATTTCTTCAGCAAAACAACACTTATAATATCAAAAGATGTTACTACAAATTTTTCCTAAAATATATTTCCCCTAAAACTAACATTATAATTAAAATTGAAAAACCTAACAACACAATGTTTGCTAAATTTCTCATTTTCTTCTGCAATGCTTCAATTTGTAAGTTCAAATTAGTCACTATCATTGATTCTCTTGTGACAGAAGAAGGATTAGAAACTTAGTTTTCTTCTTGGGTTTCTCCTTGTTCTTGCAGTTAGAATAGCTGTACGTCTTCCATGGTGGCAACGACGAATGATTCTACCAGAAAATGTAGAAGAACTGTCACTTGCAGACATGGAGAAATCAAAGCCCACTAGGAAAAAAGATGAAGTGAGGAGAGGAAAAAGATGGAGCGAGGGGAACAAATAAGACTAGGGAGAAACACACACTTAAGACTCCACCATGTTGGAATTGAGAGGAGAGAAGCTTTAGAAACCCTAATTTGAGGAAGAAGAAGCAAGTGAAGAAGAAAATATTGGACAACTTTTTAAATTTTGTATCAAAGTCCAGTCTACGTGTCACAATCTGAGATAATTTGTCACGTTGGATAGTCTATGTGGGATTAAAATTGCCAATAATGTACCTCACTAACGACGTTACTTTCAAATTTAATGGCAATGACTATTTTGTAAAACTTATGCAAAGATAGGGACTATTTTTAACATTTCAAAAAGATAGGGACTGCAAAAAGGGTCAAAAGTCAGGAACCAAAATGTCTATTTATAAAATTATTTCTAGTGTGTGACGTTACCTTTTGTTTGGATTAGAAATTTTGAAATTCTAAGGAATTTGAAATGTTTAGAATTTAACTTGCTTTGATTTTAATTTCATTTATTTTTTACATGCTTTGTTTGGATAAATCAATTCAAATTTCTTCAATTTTAAAGTTTTTATTTGGATAAGACAATTCAATTTTCTCCACATGCAAATTTTCAATTTTATATTTTAAATAGATGAAATTTTAATATTAAACTTTATAGAAAACAAACACAATCTAATTTTGAAATATAAATTAAAAAAATATTTTTCAATTTTTAATAATGTAAAAATACAAAATATTTATAATTTTAAGTATGATTGTTTTGCCTGACCATAATTAGTGATGTTTTAAAACCTACATCAACCAAGACTATTTTTCGGTCGACATCAAATAGGTTGCATCAACTGAAAAAACCTGGATGACAACGGCAAAAAAAATCATTGGCCGACATCAGCAAAAAATTTGTTGGACAAGTGACCTCAATAACTTAAGACGGTTGGTGAATTAAGTCTCACTAACACACTTTTAATCCCCTTCTAAATGATAGGCTCAGAATGCAGAAGAAGAAGAAGCAATCAATTTAAAAATGTTCTTTAAACATGAAAGGAAAAATTGATTGCAATAACATAAATGAGATAAGGGAAGAGAGAAATGCAAACTCGATTTATACTCGTTCAACCACTTCCCTTGCCTACGTCTAGTCCTCAAGCAACCCACTTGAGATTTTCCACTATCTTTGTAAAAATCCTTTTTACAACTTCTGAACACCCAATGAATCCCTTTCCCTTGTGTTCAAGAAACTCATAATTCAAGAAACAACCAGTCTCTTGATTACAATTGACTTTTTGAGAAGAACAGAAAGATTGCTCTCCTTTAGAGTGGATAATACAATTTGAAGTTCCTGGATAAACTTTCAATAGATTTGCAAGTGTTTGCCCAAGAGTTGTTGAGAGAGCATTTGACAATTAAGTTCTCTTGGAATATCTCTCTTACTTTTTTATGTCAGACACACATATATATAGGCCCTTCGTACATTTTCAAAATGGTTTGAAGAGATATGTATTTTCAAAAAGCTTTTTCGGAAAATTTTCACTGGTAATTAATTACAGATTTCTGGTAATCGATTACACAATTATATTTTGAAGGGTCATGACTTTTGAATTTGAATTTCAAGAATTTTGTTTCCGGTAATCGATTACAAACATATGATAATCGATTACAGGTTCAAAATTCAAATTCAAAACCCTTTCTAACAGCTATTTTCCAAAATTGTCTTTTGGTAATCGATTACACTGCCTAATAATCGATTACCAGAGTCTTGGATGTCTTGAAAACACTTTATTTTGAGGCAAGGCTTGATCTTGAGTTAATCTTGAAGCAAGACTTTTTTTGTTGGAGAAACCTTGTATTAATATTGAAGCAATTCTTAACCTTTGAAGCAACCTTGTTTGATTCTTTTTTGGCATCATCAAAATCATGTATTCATATATTCACATTCTCCCCCTTTTTGATGATGACAATCATTATCAAGTGATTTCTTTTTAGCATCATCAAAACATCCATGATTCACAAAATTCCCATGATTGACGTCAGCGAGAAAAAATATTCTTACCGAAAAAACATCGGGCAACGCCAGTGAAAAAAAACTTATGTCGATGTCGGTCGTAAAAACATTAGTCACCTGTAGTTGCGAGTGTTGAACGCGAATGAGTTGCGAGCAATAACGTCGTGAGTTCAAGTGGGCATCTCCGAAAAAAGAATTTCAAATTCTATAGTTTTTTAGAGGATTTGAAATCTCACTGTTTTTGGTCAATCAAAATGATTTATAAAAGTATCAAAAATTAAATCTCATTTCAAATATTTTATCCAAACAAGTTATTTTATCCAAACAAGTTATTTTATCATGAATCCTTTTAAATTCCTTGAAAAAATGGATTTCCTTGCTGAATTGCTCCATCCTAACACACTACAAAATTTATAATTCATGTTATTTTCTTTCCATGAA
>NW_024464751.1:13089-14698 GCF_000004515.6 Glycine max
ATATATATTAGTAATATATTAATATATTGATGCCACGTACACAAAAATTTGAGTGTTGAAATTACTCAAATAAGTGAAAATAGAATAGAATGGTAAATGAAACTAAAAAACTGAAAATAGCGACGGTCGAAATTTGAAGTGGACCATGAAAAAAAAAACTCTGATAACTCATGATAGGTTCCTTCAATAAGTTTTTCTTTTAAGCGAAAAAAATTATAAGCTTAAATTAATTCATTGACAATCATATCAAATTGTCAAGTAGTATTCCATAAATAAAAGTTATTATTCCCACAAGAACTTGATAATACTTAACAAATATTAGAAATTTTTACTAATTAAACTAAAAAATGAACAATGATGATTTGAACACGATATTCAATAATAAAGATAAATTAAAACAAAGGTACAAGTTATAATATTTTTGGGATTTTTTTACAAGCACTCAATAAAATGATATGAAATTCAAATGACAAAAATTATCGGAATTAGATTTCACCAAATCAAACTCTCCTTACACTAAGATAACATACCCAACTTGTTATTCAATGTTAATATAAGACATAGTTCAAAAATGATATTTTAATCCTTAATTCCTTAGGTGATAATATCTAAGTTCTTCCATTAAAAGTCAATCTCTTGCATATTTAACAAAGAAATTGTTTTAAGTTCCATGACCAAAAGATAATCATTATCCTTCATCATATTCCTAGCTCTAAGGTTTAATGGATATTTTACCACAGTTCAAGTTCAAGATAAAAGAAAGCATTTTTCAATCGCAATCTTATCTAAAAATTAAGGTACGGGTCACCAACCAATCGATAGCAAGCATAAAACATAAAAGTAAAAGGCTAACATTGAAGAACAATGAAATATATAACAATATTTCAATAAAAACATCAAAGTATAAGGGTCAATACATAGATGAACATTTGAAATTGGACAAAAGACTAAAATTGTGAATCTTTTAAAAGTTACTGATGAAATATCTCAATTAAGAAATAAAAGACTAAAATAACCAACATTTTAAAAGGAGATGAAATGTCTAATTTAATATGGGAAATAAAATCCCATATTTAAGAAAATGGAATGACCAAAAAATGCATTTTAGCCTTGATTCAAAGGAGGGTGTGTTAAGTAGAATGAAACATCCATGTAATATTTTTTCAAACAATAAGAAGAGATTTATCCGAGAGTTAAAAAAAACAAAAATATTTGTATAATTTGACCAAATCTTCATAATGTTATTATAATTTTGTTCATATTTTACTTATGTAGTATACATTATATACATTATAGTTTTAATTTTTATAAATTATTTTATTTTCGTTGTTGTCACTATTTATTGTTTTACGATTCTGGTCCTTGTCACTATTAACGGATGATGTGATAATCATCTATTAGAAAATACTAATACCACGTACCCATGATGTTTCTATAAAAATATATATGAGAACTAAAATGAAGTTCACTCGAATATGACAGTGTAAAGTTTGTACGTTACAAAAATTTCAAGCACCAGCAGCTTTCAACGTGTATAGTATACTCAGGACGACATACGTTTTTAGCTATGCAATATCTTTCTTCCATTGCTTTCATATTCTCGGAATAA
>NW_024464751.1:14798-17372 GCF_000004515.6 Glycine max
GAACTTGAAGCTTCCGAAACTGTAGAACACGCAGTATGAAGACATGCTTATTTGCATTGCAATATTTTTCTTGGTTTAATTTTTATATTCACGGGATAATAACAAGAAACATATAGAAGGTTTAAAATAATTTTCTGAACGTAAACTGAGCTAGGCAGCTCTACACGGCTGTTTCTCTACTTGCTCGCTCGTCTAAGCTTCTGAGGAGTGAAACAATATTTTGACATAGTAATATGAATATGACATGGTTACTTTCCAAAGAAAGTGGGCCACAAGGGACAATGGTTCAAAGAATATCACAAGATCCTGCTATGTTAATACAAATTCATTTCAATCATTAACACCCGGACAGAATTACTAGAAACTGTCTACATTGTAACTGAAAAAAGAAAAACCACTGTTGCGGAGTCAACAAAATATGGAGTCTCAATTTCCCCTTCCTGTTTTCTTTCCATTACTATAGGCCTCTAATGCTTACAATGGCATGGGTGACAGGAGATCCTCTAGGGTTCATCAGGTAGGTGGAAGTTAATTCATCTGGTTCTTCTCTTGAACAAAAGATGAAGATGTTGTCTAGACAGATGGAGATTATGATGAAGGCTCAGGTGTAGATGATGACACCCACGCCCCCACACTCCTCCAAAATATATGTATTGAATTACAATAACAGTAATGCCAAAATAATTGAATTACAATAACGATTTTTAACAAGAAAAACTATATTTTGGGTCGAACTTATATTTGGATTCCAAATATGTATTCTTTGATAATGATAGAAAGAATTTGAAAACAGACTTCATTACAAACCATGTTACTTACAATTGTAATATATTTATCAAAGCAGGAGAAGATTACATCTGCTGGGAAGAATATAAAAGAATGAAATTGGTATTTCTATAAAATTGTCAATTTCTATACAATTGTTTTTACAGTGAATTTACTGCTCAGACAAATAAATTCATCCTTATCACCATCTGCTTCAAGAGGAAATAGATGGGATAATACAACTCCAATGTTGAAAGGAAACACATGTCAAGAGGATGCCACCTTGGGTACCTCCAACCATTTCCATACCATCAGCAAACCACTCTCATCTCCAGTGAAGAAGAGGCCACCAGGACCTAACTCAATCAATGCCACATCTTTCTTGGCAAATAAACGTCCCCTCTCTGAAAATCTGTTGAAAAAACATCATCAGAGGATGCAACAAAAAAATAAGAAATATTACCATGACGGAGGTACAGTAACAAAAAGAAACGTGAATAATTTAGATTTACTTACGAAGGCAATTCATACATGTGAACTGAATTGTCTCTGCACGAGGAAAATAATATTGGCTTTCCCTCTGCATCAGGCATCCCAAAGAGTGAAACAACACCCTGTATTATAAAAAAATCATCAATTTAGGAGATTGACCAACTCGTCAGCATTATAAGAAATATCAGCTTGACTTCTTACACATGAAAATAAAACCAAATGATATTTCAACACATAAGATTAAGTCAACGCTTACATTTTCTTCGGTGTGTGTATATATCACTTCCAAAGATCCTGCTTCAATGCATGCCCAGACTTTAATTGTGCAGTCAGATGAACTTGACAACAGATATTGATCCCAACAGATAAGGGATGTGACTGCATCAGTATGATCATTAAGTGTCATTGTACACTGTAATGTATCCATGTCCCAGACCTGAAGAAGACAAAATAACAACATCCGGTCGTTACAGGACAGTTCAAAGAAAATTACATATCCTTTTCTCAGAAAAAATTCTCATGTTAATAAAGAAAAATAGAATCCTCAACAACAGACATACCTTTATGCTTTGGTCCATTGACCCGGAGTACAGCATCTGGCATCCAACCGCCAGACAAACCACTGCTTTAGTGTGGCCAGTGAGAGACGCAACCAGTTCAAAAGGAGAATCGGCTTTAGAGCTTCCTCTCCAAGCAAAAAAGACACCATCCTGAAATTTTAAATAAAACAAATTTTAACTCACCCCAGAAAAAAAGAATTCGGTTAGGGGAATATCATTGGACAATATTAATAACATGGTTAGTTACCTCTGCACCAGCAAAGAGTGTATTGTTGCCAACAGTCATGGCACGGACTCGGCCTTTGGGTCCATCAAGAGTAAACTCTGACATGGTCTGGATATTCCAAGCCTTCACAACAACCACAGCCACATAATCAGTTTGCATGTACTACTCCTATGATTAGACATTATCATACATCAAAACAAAACAATGACAGATAAGAGCTTACCTTGACAGCATTTTGCAGACCAACAAAAATCCATGACCCCTCACTGATCAAAGAGGTAACCTCAGCACCAAGATTGATGACTTTAGCACATTGACCAGTATGGCAGTCCCATATCCTAACTGTCCCATCAGTGCTGCCAGAATAAAGTTTGTCGGATCCAACAGGAAGTGCGATGCCAGTGATAACCTGTTTTCAAAAGCTTTAATTTAACTACTACAAAAAATATTAACATGATGCGGAGGCTCACAAATTCTAGCATTTCCTAGGAAACTAGGGAAGAGAATGCTTTTTCAAAAAACACTTATTCC
>NW_024464751.1:17472-23589 GCF_000004515.6 Glycine max
TCTAGCATATAGTTACATTATAAAACCTCTATGACTGTAATCAATAATGTAAAACATTAGTCAATTATTAAGTCAGATATCAATTTTGATTTAATCATTATGCTAAAAATGAACTATGAAAGAACTTTAAATATAATTTTGGTGTGTTAAATACTAAATGGAGGTTCAAGAGTCAAGTACCTTCTTATGTTCTTGAAGTTTCGTTACTGTGGAAAACCCATCACCACGAAACCATGAATGCAGATACAGGCATTGTTCACCATGTACACAATTGTTGTTGATCCAGTATTTACATATCCTTGGTGATGATTTCTTGAAAGCCTTAGCAACCCTTGTTGCATCTCCTCTATCTCCATTATCTCTAAGCAATGCTTTCTTTGAACCATATTTCGGGGTATTCTCAGAGGAGGAATGGGGCTTTTTTCCGTAGCTATATGCAGTATTGCCATAACCACAAGCAGCAGGTGGAGATGGTGTCTCTATGTGCACAAATCTGCATGGATTTCTGTTACATTTTCCAGCTCTCCAATAAGAGCATGTTGTTCTACCAATGCGCTCAGTCCTTCGTGCAAACTTTGTATCCATGATATTCTAAAAAACACACATGGCATTGTAATGACATCCCAGATCAGGTACTGTATCCTATCAATAAAATTCTCCATGGCTCATGCTTTCAGTCATTCACTCAATGATTAAATCCCAGCCATAGACTTAATTCTTCATCCAAAACCCAAAACCTTTTGGCTCCCAAATTTTCCATTCCCAAAATAACAATCGTAAAGCAAGTGATGAACGGCAACAAACTATGTTGATCGAGGAAGATCAACAACATCAAGATCAAAACCCATTGAAGACTTGGATCAAAGACCAATAATTTAACCCTGATCAGCAACGTCAATAGAGACTCTCCCCAAACCCCAAATTAGGGTATTGCCGATCCTAATGAAAACCCCGATAATAAATAAATTGAAAGGAACCCTAAACGCGAAACCCTATATTTGCATCGTGGAAGCGCAGAAAACTTCACTGAGATAAATGAAGTCGGATAGAACATAGATTCTCGCAGATCATCCATCACAAACCCTAAAAGAAGTATTAGCTATTCGCGTTCGGAGAAACAAACCTGAGTGGTAGAAACTAGCAAAAGCTTCAGAATTCAACTCTCTTGATTTGTTGGAAGGATTGTTGAGAGAAAAAACAGAGAGCAAAATAAGGCTTCTATTTTCTTAATCAAACGTTGGTGTATGTTGCCAATGTTGTGTGCTTATTTATAGTTTCTCTGTTAGCTTGTAAAGCACGCAACAATAAGATGAGATATAGGATTTTTTTTTAAAAAAGACATTTGCCGTTATATAAGGATAAATTATGGCTTAAAAAAAGATACTTATTTTCTTTCAAAAAAAAAATTATTTCTGAAATTTAATATTTTGAAGATAATTTGAATTTACTTATGAAAATATTAGTTTTGAGTTTCAATTTATAAAATTATTTCTAGTGTGTGAAGTTACCTTTTGTTTGGATTAAAAATTTTAAAATTCTAGGAATTTGGAATGTCTAGAATTTAACTTGTTTTGATTTTAATTTCTTTTATTTTTTAAATTATTTGTTTAGATAAATCAATTCAAATTTTTTCAATTTTAAATGCTTTGTTTTGATAAGGCAATTCAATTTTCTTCATATGCAAAAATTTCAATTTTATATTTTAAATAGATGAAATTTTAATATTAAACTTTATAGAAAACAAACACAATCTAATTTTGAAATATTAATTAAAAAATATATTTCAATTTTTAATAATTTAAAAATACAAAATATTTATAATTTTAACTATGGTTGTATTGTTTGACCACAATTAGTGATGTTTTAAAATTGACATCAACCAAGACTATTTTTCAACTAATATCAAATGGGGTTTTTTTTGTCAAAGTAAGCCGGAAATATTTTTCTGTTAGACAAGTGACCTCAGATATCTTAAGATACGGGGTTGAATTAAGATATCAAAAACTATTTTCCTACTTAAAATTTTAACTCTCCATTTTAAAATTCTCAGTGTACCCTTATTATGAATTACTTAACAAGACAATTTAAAATAAACTTCTTTAATGCAAAAAACAAAAAAATAATAAATAAAAGAAGTTTAAGGGAAGAGAAAGTGCAAACTCAGTTAGTTTATACTGGTTCGGCCACGCATTGTGCATACGTCCAGTCCCCAAGCAACCCGCTTGAGATTTCAACTATCTTGTAAAATTCCTTTTACAATGTCTGAACCACACAAGGACAACTCTTCCTTTGTGTTCAGATAACCATACAACAAGAGACCCTTGGTCTCTTAATCAATTCTCTTGAATAAGAAAAGGAAGAAGAAGAATTATCTCTTTTAAGAGAAAGATGATATAATGAAGATCACTCAATGATTCCTTATTGAATTTGCAAGTGTTTTGGCCAAGGAATGTTTTAGAGGATAAGACAATTTTGTTTTTGAGAGGATGCGACTCTTTGTGCAGAAAAACTCTAAGGAAATTCGTGTCCCAAGTCACCTATTTATAGGCCTTTGAAAGCTATTAAAAAAACTCTTGAACAGATGTGACTCTTGAGAGTTATTTTCGAAAATTCCTCCTGGTAATCGATTACAAGTCTTGCGTAATCGATTACAGGCTTTAAAATTTGAGTTCAAATTTTTAATAGGTGTTATAAATAGTATCAACTGCTGGTAATTGATTACAAGAATTGTGTAATCGATTACATGCTTTCAAAAATATTTAAAAATATTTCAGAAAGCGTTTTGGCCATTGATCATCGATAACATCCTCGGGTAATCGATTACCAGAGAGTAAATACCATATTTTAAAATTTCAAACAAGCATCCTTTGGCCAAACCTTTGCATCATCAATTAATGAAAGCTTTCTAAGACTATTAAGGACTAACTTCAACATTTATCTTGGATTTCTTGGAGTCTTGTCTTGGATCAACCATAAGAAGCGCGTTTCTTTGGCATCATCAAAACTTCATGATATATTTGCTTATACAATCTCCTCTTTTTTTATGATGACAATATCCTGAAATCAAGATAAACTACATACAATTGATAATGCGTTCACACAACCCTTACTCCTCCTAACTTTTGGAATTTATGCCTAAGTTTATAAATCTTACCCTTGTTCTCTCCCCCTTTGGCAACATCAAAAAGCCAAAAATGGTTAAAGAAAAAAACTAAGTAAATGTCTAAACAAAGCACAAGTTATTCATAAACTAAATCAATCCAGAGAATAATCCACACAAGTCTTAATTAACCAATTCAAAGTCTAGAAATAACCAAACACAAAGTCTAGAAATATCCAACACAATGGTAAAAGTCCAAGAGAACCATAACTAAAGCAACAAAAAGCCAAAATACACGACTGAAATAAATAACTACTTAAGATAGTAGAGATAACTAAGGGTTGGCTGGTGGATCGAAGCAACGCCTAATGAAGCTCATATCGTCCTCAAGTCGAGTAATCCTCGTATCCATCCCATCAAAGTGAGCATCCATGGCATCCAGGGGAGTATCCATAGCATCAAATCGGTCACCCACAAAAGCTCGAAGACCGTGAAGTTCAGAGAGAACATCGTTCAGAAGTGAAGAGGAATCAACCATTTGCGGTGGAGGAGAAAGAGTACATTCGTCAGGGATTGGCTGAGGTAAGTCTTGTTTTCGAACCCACTGACCATCATCATCCTTACGGTAACCAAATGAGATAACCGCACCAGCACTAATAGCAAAAGACCTTTTTACTTGAACAAATGGTTCATCTTCCAAAGGAATTTTGAAATGATGAAGAAAAAGGGTGACGAGGTGAGGATAAGGGAGAGGTGCATTGGTCCGTAATGCCTTATGCATTCGGTACCGAATCAAGTGAGCCTAGTCCATCTGACGACCGGTAAGAAAAGCCCACATAAGAATCAAATCCTCCTCGAAGGCTTGAGCAAGGTTAGAAGAACGGAAAAGTAAAATACGAACAATAATAAAGTGCATGATGCGGCAATCAAAGGTTAATGACCCAACAAGTAATCTGCCGGTCATATCAGCCTGGTCATTACAGACCATACGGCGAGCATCATGAATAGAATAATCAAACTTCCAGTCATCAACAAGGGTGCCCTCAAAAGGAACACCTTGATTGGGTAATTTTGTCAATGAAAAGAACAAAGATTGATCAATAACAATAGACACATTATGCACCTCAGAGTAAATAATACCATCCTGAATTTTCAAGTTATTATAGAAGACTCTAACTAATTCAGGATAATGAAGCAGTTTTAGAGACAAAAATTTAGTTAAACCAGAGTTTCGAAACACTTGATAACAATCAAATGTTTCATCATCAAAGAAAGCAAGGTCTAGGTACTTTGGGTCTCAAATGACTCGATTGGAAGGTGAGGGCGTGTAGTCCGCTGAAGGCGAGGGTGTGTAGTTCTTTGAAGGTGAGGACGTGTAGCCCCCTGAAGGCGAGGGCGTGTAGTCCTATGAAGGTGAGGACGTGTAGTCCTCTGAAGGCGAGGGCGTGTAGTCCTTTGAAGGCGAAGAGGTGTAGTCCTCTGAAGGTGAGGGCGTGTAGCCCTCTGAAGGGGAGGACGTGTTGTCCTCTGAAGGTGAGGGTGTGTAGTCCTCTAAAGGTGAGGACATGTAGTCCTCTGAAGGTGAGGACGTGTAGTCCTCTGATGGTGAGGACATGTAGTCCTCTAAAGGCAAGAGACCTGTACTCCTTTGAAGGTGAGGACCTGTAGCCCTCTGAAGGGGAGGACGTGTACTCCTCTAAAGGCGAGGACGTGTAGTCCTCTGAAGGTAAGGACGTGTAGTCCTCTGAAGGCGAGGGCGTGTAGTCCTCTGAAGGTGAGGACGTGTAGTCCTCTGAAGGCGAGGGTGTGTAGCCCTTTGAAGGCGAGGGCGTGCAGCCCTCTTAAGGCAAGGGCGTGCAGCCTTCTTAAGGCGAGGGCATGTAGCCCTCTAAAGGTGAGGGCGTGCAACCCTCTGAAGGCGAGGACATGTAGCCCTCTGAAGGTGAGGGCATGCATCCCTCTAAAGGCAATAGGTACTAGTACCCAAGGATCCACCCTTATGAGAAAGTAAGAGATTGACTCATCAAGAGGGCCGGTCATCCCAAATTCAAAAGATTGGACACTAGATGTAGGAAATCTATGCAATTAACATGATTTTTAGGGATGCAGATGCATGCAACCTTTGTCTTGAAATGCGGACTTCGTATGCAACAATGCAATGTAATGGAAAGTTGTACAATGTTCATGACATTCTTTTCCTATTTTGTGATTTGATTTTTTGGAAGACACAGATTAACTGTCCTTTTGAAAGGGGTGATAATTCATGCAACCTCATCCTATCTTTGCAAATCTCTTCGGGAACTCCCTCAGAGTATATGCCTTGTTTGATTTATTCACATGACAATTTTGGAGTGACGGCGATGGAGCCGTTTAATCAATCCACTGAAATCCCAGGGTTTGTCACTCCTTTTTTTTGTTTAAAAACATCGACGGGTGAGAACTTTTGACCTGCCTCTAGGTTCGCCTAAGGCTCATGCACAATGCCCTTCATTGCCCCAATGTAGGGCTTTGAGATATCAATCGTTGTTTTATTTCCATAACCTTGTAACAAGGAAGAATAAAAGAAGTGGCTGATTTTCCAAAAGGATTTTCAAGGATGAGAAACAGTTGAAGGATTTTTCAGTTGATGGATTAAGTCAAACGACTCCTATTTTTTATAACTCACTTCTCTCTCAAAAAGACAAACTTTCAGGAATGATAAAATGAGGTCACATGAATGTTTATATTTTTACTTGAAAACACAGTCAATCAAATGCTTTTTCTTTTTCTTTTTGAACTTTTTTGCTTTACTCGTTGTTTATGGCATCCTCACCCAATGTGTAGCACGAGTAATTTCTAATTGAACGGTCTTGGAAGTCCAAACTCAGGAGGGCAGGTCACTTGAGCAAACAAACCAATGGCTTACACTCATATTCTGGTGGAAGTTGAATAAGCAAAGATGTAATTGTGAGAGGATGAAAGAGACAAGGATGTCAAATTTATCCATGGAAAAAGCTAGGTTGAGTGCTCCCGCCACG
>NW_024464751.1:24153-27823 GCF_000004515.6 Glycine max
GATGACATTGTTGGGCTTAGGTGGGAAGTTTGGCCATGTAGAATGCTACCTCCACATGGGTTCCTTCTCATTCTAATCCTCTTCATTTGCCCCAATTTTCTCATTCATCAAAGCAACATGATCAAATTTGCCTCTTTTCAGACCCGCTTCGATCCTTTTGCCGACGAAGACCAAGTCTACAAAGCTTGAAGGTGCGTACCCCACCATTTTTTTCATAGTAAAACACTGGTAATGTGTCTACTATTATTGTGACCATCTCTTTCTCTGTCATTGGAGGTTCTTGGGGCAAGTAGTCCCCTTGTACTTGTCAAAGTCTGGCACCCTTGAACTTGGGAGGGGTGATGATATTCGGTACTAGGAACAACTCTTCTAGGTTAGCAAAGGCATAATCTTTGCCTCCTTCAATGGCCCTGAGCCTTTCCTCATGATGATCCTACTTTCCCATATCTGCCATAGCATGAGAGTTTTTACCCGCTGTAGAATGTAAGGGGTGTGGTTGTGGGTGATACTAAGGGCCTTCCAAAGTGTTTTGCAGGGGTATACCACCAACTGCTTGCCCTTCAGTGGCATATCTGAAGCAAGGCTGGAAGTCGGCTAGATTATGGTGGCGCATTTCATGTGGCTCACCCATGGGTTGAGAGACATGTGCATGATCAGATTGAGGTTGTTGGCTCTCAATGGGTATAGAAGTGAAGTTATTGACATTCTCATTGGGTGGAGTATAGTTTGGAGGCAAACCATATGGCGGGAAAACCTGCTTGTTCTGGGCTTGCACAAAATGGGGGTCTCCCGTATCCGCGGTTGGATGATTTATTAGGTTGAGGCAAGACGGGGGAGTCGGGTCCACCCCAGAAACAACGCTAATAGCGGCAACTGCAGTCGCATTGACCTCCATTATCTTCTTCATGCTCATCATGGCCTCCATCATTGTGGCCATCTCTTCTTTCATGGCCTCCATGTCGGCCTTCATCCCTCTTGCACCTCGTCTACTTCAGCCATTACTCCAGCTCTAGCATGCATTCAGTAAGGGTGTCGTAAAGTGCGTTCTTCCCTTATGATAACAATGATTAAAGTTTGGTTTTCAGGGAAAGAATGCAATGAGCAATGCAACCAATGAAAAGCACGGATGTATGCGAATGATGCATTGTTTGAGCTTTATCGTGACTTTCTTTGTTTTGCAGAGGAAAATGCAAGGATCATGCATGAGCGAACATGAAAATAGAAGGTGTACAAGAAACATGTTAGATGCAGATGCACGGTGAAGAAATGACTTATGCAAAATGCAATGCATGAAATGATAAGTGACAAATGCAGGAACGATACGTCCATTACGATGCCATGAAGAAATGCTTATGTAGAAACAAGCTTCAAGATGATAAACCAAACAATTTTGATGATGCCAAAAGCCCAAATGATTCATTCAAGACTTCAAGATCAAGCATCAAGAATCCAATCCAAGATTCAAGAGAAGAAATCAAGAAGCAATAAGTCAAGACTTCATATAGGATAAGTATTAAAATATTTTTTTTCAAAAATCAAATAGCACAGTTTTGTTTTACAAAGGAATTTTTTAAAATTTTCTAAGACACCAGAGTGATTACTCTCTGGCAATCGATTACCAATTATCAGTAATCGATTACCAATGACCAGTTTGGTTTTCAAAATATTTTCAAATGGTTTGCAACGTTCCAAAATGATTTTCAAATAGTGTAATCGATTACACTATATTAGTAATCGATTACAAGTAAATTTGAACGTTAGAATTCAAATCTAATTGTGAAGAGTCAAAGCTTTTCATAAAATACATTGTGTAATCAATTACACCTTTATGGTAATCGATTACTAGTGAACAGTTTTGAAGAAAAACTTAAGAGTTATAACTCTTAACATGGTTTTCTCTAAAGTCACAACTCTTCCAATGGTTTCTTTGACCAGATATGAAGAGTCTATAAAAGCATGACTTTAGCACACATTTAACATATGTATGATATTCTTCCAAACAATTCTTTTTCACAATCTTTCTCTAACCATTGCCCATTGCTTTTTTTTTTTTTTCCAAAAAGCTTTCTAAACTTCGTTTTTTCTGCTAGTAGAAATTCTGTAGAAAACAAAAGTCTGCTATCTTTTCTTCCTTCTCCCTCTTGCCAAAAGATTCAAAGGACTAACCGTCTGAGAATTCTTTTGATTCTTCCTCTTCCCTTTAAACAAATGATTTCAAAGGACTTACCGCGTGAGATATCTTTTGTTTCCCCTTACAAAGATTTAAGAGACTAACCGCCTAATAATTCTTTGTCTTAACACATTGGAGGGTACATCCTTTGTGGTACAAGTAGAGCGTACATCTACTTAGGTTGTAATACTGAGAACAAGAGAGGATACATCTCTTGTGGATCAGTTCAAGTGGAGTGTACATCCACTTCGTTGTTCAAAGAGAACAAGCGAGGGTACATCCCTTTTGGATCTTTGCTTGTAAAGAATTTTCCAAGGTTATTGGAAATCTCAAGAACTGATGGTTGCTTGGGGACTAGACGTAGGCACGGGTTGTTGCCGAACCAGTATAAATCTTGTGTTTGTTTTCTTCTTCCCTACACTCGTTATCTTTCCGCTGTGTACTTTTTAATTCCGCTTTACTTTTGTCTAAGTTATTGTTTCTGTTCTTTACTTTCCCATAACTTAGTAGTAAAGCCTAACTGAATCTAGTAACATTAAGAAGGATAAATTTTTAATTAGTCAAGACACATTAATAATTAATTCAACCCCTCCTTCTTAATTATTTTGAGGCCACTCGTTCCAACAGTTTATGCGATGCATGATATGAATGCATTTATGGACACGAGAGCCCGAAAAATCATCTCTTCTTACTTGCACATTTGGGGACGCAGTGGCCCATGTGTGCAATTAAGAAGGTGATATGGACCATTCGGCTTCCCGTGACAAAAGACGAGACCAACATACAACGCATGTGTGACGACATGATGCAGACGCGCAAAAGCACAACACGGGGATGTACACAGTATGACAATATCCACAAATAATCATACAGCAAAGACGAACATGACATTTAGGTTATATGCATAGCAGTGTTTAAAAGGCACACAGCGTGTTCGCTTCGTGTCCCTATTTTAGGGACCTAAACGGGAGGAACTAAAAAGCTTTTAGTGATAATTCCCAAGGTGGTCATATCTCTCTTGATGGTTTCTAGAGGTATCATCCCCTTCGAAAAACATATTGCGGCAGTAGGGACTACCAACAACAATATGTTATCAAAGAGAAAAACTCTAGATGAGGGTTCATTGTTATCAAGCAAGTCGGAGACCCAGCATGACCATAGATTCACTTCCACTCCCTATGTTCCCATGGACCCGGGTATAAGGCCCCTTTTCAACTCACCCTGTGTGCAAAAAGGTATTGGTGTTGTGTGCATCAAATGAATACATATTTATCTCATGCATATATTAAAACACGCTTACAACATCGAAAAAGTTTATACAAGAACATAAAGCAAAAAGGAAAACCATGAAAGGGAAAACACAACTTTTGCACAAAAGATTAATATGCCTAACTCTCTAAAAATAGTCCGCAGTGGAGTCGCTAACTGTCGCAACCTACCCTTCGGTGGAAGGGCGACGCGGGGCTCACGGGTGCGTCTCCAAGGGAGGAAGGCGCATCG
>NW_024464751.1:27923-33339 GCF_000004515.6 Glycine max
TGTCCCTATTTAGGGACCTTAAACGGGAGGAACTAAAAAGCTTTAGTGATAATCCCAAGGTGGTCATATCTCTCTTGATGGTTTCTAGAGGTATCACCCTTCGAAAAACATATTGCGGCAGTAGGGACTACCAACAACAATATGTTATCAAAGAGAAAAACTCTAGATGAGGGTTCATTGTTATCAAGCAAGTCGGAGACCCAGCATGACCATAGATTCACTTCCACTCCCTATGTTCCCATGGACCCGGGTATAAGGCCCCTTTTCAACTCACCCTGTGTGCAAAAAGGTATTGGTGTTGTGTGCATCAAATGAATACATATTTATCTCATGCATATATTAAAACACGCTTACAACATCGAAAAAGTTTATACAAGAACATAAAGCAAAAAGGAAAACCATGAAAGGGAAAACACAACTTTTGCACAAAAGATTAATATGCCTAACTCTCTAAAAATAGTCCGCAGTGGAGTCGCTAACTGTCGCAACCTACCCTTCGGTGGAAGGGCGACGCGGGGCTCACGGGTGCGTCTTCCAAGGGAGGAAGGCGCGCGGAGTCGTCACCTACATTTATTCGAGGAAAACGTCGGAAAAACCGGAATGTGTGGTCTACGAACTTTAAGTGTGAAAGGTTCGCGAGTTGTTTTTACGCACAGGGAAGGTATTAGCACCCCACACGTCCGTCACAAGGGACGACAACCTCTAATCAAGTGTGCAAGACATGACTTCAAAATTTATGTATTTTTCCCTTTTTATGTTTTTTAGCTTTTTATGGGCCTTTTTGTATTTTTTCCTTTTTGTAGTCGACAAGGGTGTTTCCCTCACTCCTACGTATTCCTAATTGCGATGAGAAAATCACACCTACGTAGTTCTTTCAAAACTAAACGTTGGTTCAGTTGTTTTGATCTTTTTCTGCAAGATCGATTTAAATCGAACAAAAGTCGTTTTAAGGCGTTGGACCATTAAACGATCTTTTGATTTTTTTTGAAAGGAGAGAAACGTTAAGGCGTTGGACCATTAACGATCTCTTAGGGTGAAAGAAGAGAAACGTTAAGGCATTGGACCATTAACTGTGGAAGCAAGTTTCATGATGATGAACCAAGAAATTTTGATGATGCCAAAAGCCCAAGTGATTGATTCAAGACTTCAAGATCAAGCATCAAGAATACAATCCAAGATTCAAGATTCAAGAGAAGAAATCAAGAAGCAACAAGTCAAGACTTCATATAGGATAAGTATTAAAAGATTTTTTCAAAAACCAAATAGCACAGTTTTGTTTTACAAAAGAATTTTCTCAAATTTTCTAAATTACCAGAGTGATCACTCTCTAGCAATCACCAGTTATCAATAATCGATTACCAGAGACCAGTTTGGTTTTCAAAATGTTTTCAAATGATTTATAACGTTCCAAAATGATTTTCAAATAGTGTAATCGATTACACTATATTAGTAATCGATTACAATTGAATCTGAACGTTGGAATTCAAATCCAATTGTGAAGAGTCACAACTTTTCATAAAACACATTGTGTAATCGATTACACCTTTTTGATAATCGATTACCAGTGAACAGTTTTGAAGAAAAACTTAAGAGTTATAACTCTTAACATGGTTTTCTCTAAAGTCACAACTCTTCCAATGGTTTCTTTGACCAGACATGAAGAGTCTATAAAAGCATGACTTTGGCACACGTTTAACACATGTATGATATTCTTCCAAACAATTCTTTTTCACAATCTTTCTCTAACCATTGCACATTGCTTTTTCTTTGCCAAAACGCTTTCAAAACTTTGTTTGAAAACTTTGTTTTTTCTGCCAGTGGAAATTCTGCAGAAAACAAAAGTGTGCTATCTTTTTTTCCTTCTCCCTCTTGCCAAAAGATTCAAAGGACTAACCACCTGAAAATTCTTTTGATTCTCCCTAACACTTAAATGCTATAAGTGTAATCGACCCGGTCACATAAAGGCACACTGCCCCATAAATGAATCATGGCCAGAGAAGAAAAGTCATGAAGAAAGAAGATCCAAGAAGGCGTATATTGCTTGGGATGACAATGACTCATCCGATGGTTCGGAGAAGGAGATCAACCTTCTATCCAAGGACTATGAGAGTGATGAGAACATCTCTCAAGAAGATTAAGCAAAAAGCAAAAGTCTGACTTCCATCTTTGAAGATCTAAGCACTTAAATAATGAAAAAGGTAACATCAAAACCATTCTCTTTTAAATTAAGTTGGTTGAAACTTTCCTTTCAATTAACTTGTTTATATGATGACTAACAACATTTTATTTGTTTGTCTTGATTGATTGCTATTATGAGTATGTGCTTATATGTTTGATTGAGTTATTTTCTTTCTCAAAGCATGAAGTTTATTATTAAAACAAATACTTGATAATGCCTATGATTCTTGCATGATTTTTAGTATGATATGTGAATTACTTGCTTAAAAGTCATTCATAAAGCTTTTTCAAAAATCTATTATGTTATATATGTATATTTATTTTCATATAAGAGTTTTTAGATATAAAGTATTTTGACCCCCTTTAAAATCCGTTCACCCTAAGAATTCATTTAGCACTTAGTTCTCCTAAAATGCTCTCTGGTAATCGATTACCACAATGTGTAATCGATTACAGCAATGCAGACTAAGTGTAATCGATTACAAAAAGATGTAATCAATTACAACACGTCCCTGATGCTTATAAATTCAAATTTAAGAATTCACAAAACTGCAACTTCGTCTCTCTCGCGAAACCCTTATTCCCAAATTTTCTTTCTGCCATAACTTACTCATTTCTTATCCAAATCACGTCCCACAAAGCCCAAAATTCATCTTTTTTTCATTCTCTTTCATTTCAAATGATTTAAATTTCGAATAAGTCTCTCAAATGGCAGAACCATCAAAGAAGCGCAAAGGTTCTTTGAGTAGAAGCCAACGACACTCTAAGGCTCAGGATACTCCAATTCCTTCCTCCATTTCCTCCTCCTCATTGTTCTCATCGGAAGAACAACGTACACGGTACACTAACCTCTTCTCCTCTCGTTCTATCATTGACCCTAAGTTCATAGATATGGATTTCTTTTCTGATGAGAGTTTCGAATGCATTCAAACATTTCATAACTCAAATCTCATTCCCTTTATGTCTTTAAAACTGACTGTGTATTCTGAATTGGTAAAAGCCTTTTATTCTAACCTTGAAATTCAAGAAAGTAACTTGATTTCTGAGGTCTATGGGATAAAGATGGTCATTGACCAATCCCTCTTATATGATTTGACCCAATTGTCTAGTGACGGTGTACCATTTGAAGGTGCACTGGATGATGATTGGAAGTTTGATTTTTCTGTGCATGATGCCCGTCGGTTGGTTTGCACCAACCAAGCGGATATGACCGGAAGGCTGCTTGCCGGTTCATTGGCTCTTGAAAGCCGCATCCTCCATTATCTAATTGTCCGTATCCTACTCCCAAGATCTTCAAACCTTGCACATGTTTCTGAAGAAGATCTAATAGTCATGTGGCCCTTTCATACCGGCCGACAAATTCATTGGGCACATCTAGTCCGGTATTGCATGCATAAGGCATTGTGATTAAATGCTCCTTTGCCCTATCCTCACTTAGTTACTTTGTTCCTTCAACATTTTAACACCCCTCTTGATTCTGAACCTTATGTTCCAATCAAGAGATCTTTCTTGATCAGTGCTGCTGTGGTTTCCTCCTTTGGTTACCGCAAAGAGCGTGATGGCTCTTTGGTAAAAAATGGTGCTCAACCAAATGATGATGAAGGACACTTACCGGTTGAAGGAGACTCTTCTCTCCTTCAGAGTATTTTGGACAGGTTTGATGGACTTCAAACCTATGTTGGCGAGAGGTTTGACTCCTTGGAACGTCAAGTGGACACATGATTCGAGGAGATGAACTCAAGGATTGCAAAGGTTGAAGAAGATGTCACCATCATTCGCGACTGCCTTGATTTACCTCCACCACCACCATCAGTTTAAACATTACTATTATTATTAGTATTTTGATTTCTAGTCGTGTATTTGGCTATGTTTTGAAACACTTATTAGTATGTTACTTTCTAATTTAGTTGTTTTAATTTAGTTATCTTGGATAACTCTCTAAATTATCTTACATTATAGTTTATGAATGAATTATTATCATACTTGCTAAGTTTATGCATGCATTATTGTCTTCCTTGCTTGGATGATTATGGATGAATGTATGATTTTATGTCTTTATACGCACTTTGGCTTTTTGTTGATGCCAAAGGCGGAGAGAAAGTTGGGATTAAATCAAGAACTCATATAATTAAATAACTTAATTTCAAGTAAAGCTTAAACTCAAAAACAAAGGGGGAGAATTATGTGAGTGATCGATTAGAAGATAGAGCTTGTATGCGTTTCTTGATTTCAGGTTTGTCATCATAAAAAAAGGGGAGATTGTAGAAGCAAGTTTCATGATGAACCAAACAATTTTGATGATGCCAAAAGCCCAAGTGATTGATTCAAGACTTCAAGATCAAGCATCAAGAATACAATCCAAGATTCAAGATTCAAGACAAGAAATCAAGAAGCAACAAGTCAAGACTTCATATAGGATAACTATTAAAAGATTTTTTCAAAAATCAAATAGCACAGTTTTGTTTTACAAAAGAATTTGCTCAAATTTTCTAAGTTACCAAAGTGATTACTCTCTGGTAATCGATTACCAGTGACCAGTTTAGTTTTCAAAATGTTTTCAAATGATTTATAAGGTTCCAGAATGATTTTCAAATAGTGTAATCGATTACATTATATTAGTAATCGATTACAAGTGAATCTGAACATTGGAATTCAAATCCAATTGTGAAGAGTCACAACTTTTCATAAAACACATTGTGTAATCAATTACACCTTTGTGGTAATCGATTACCAGTGAACAGTTTTGAAGAAAAAGTTAAGAGTTATAACTCTTAACATGGTTTTCTCTAAAATCACAACTCTTCCAATGGTTTCTTTGACCAGACATGAAGAGTCTATAAAAGCATGACTTTGGCACACGTTTAACATATGTATGATATTCTTCCAAACAATTCTTTTTCACAATCTTTCTCTAACCATTGCCCATTGCTTTTTCTTTGCCAAAACGCTTTCAAAACTTTGTTTCAAAACTTTGTTTTTTCTGCCAGTGGAAATTCTGTAGAAAACAAAAGTGTGCTATCTTTTTTCCCTTCTCCCTCTTGCCAAAAGATTCAAAGGAATAACCGCTTGAGAATTCTTTTGATTCTCCCATTTCCCTTTAAACAAAAGATTTCAAAGGACTAACCGGCTGGGATATCTTTTGTTTCCCCTTACAAAGTTTCAAGGGACTAACCGACTAAGAATTCTTTGTCTTAACACATTGGAGCGTACATCCTTTGGGGTACAAGGGACTAACAGC
>NW_024464751.1:33755-35326 GCF_000004515.6 Glycine max
CCCACAATATTAAGAAGGATAAATTTTAATTAGTCAAGACACATTAATCATTAATTCAACCCCCCTTCTTAATTATTCTGAGGCCACTCGATCCAACATTAACGATCTCTTGTTTTTCTGAAAGGAGAGAAACGTTAAGACGTTGGACCATTAACAATCTCTTGGGGTGGTCGACAAAAGTGGGGTTTTTGCTCCTACGTATCCTCAATTGTGATGAGGAACTCAGACTTAAGTAGTTCTTGCAAAAGCGGTAAAGTTATGGGTTGATTTTATACTTTTGAATGGTCCATGTTAACCGATAAAAGCAAAGAGGTCCGTTTAAGGCGTTGGACCTTAAAACGGTTTTAAGTGACTTTTGCGGACAAAGCTTGATTTGTGAGTTGATTTTAGACTTAGTTTCACTTTGGTTATTAGTCAATTCATTCAAGGAAACTTCCAAAGAAAAATGTCCGATTGATTTTTTTGATTACTTTATTCAAAGATATTTTGATTATTTTATTATTATTTTTTTCAAGATATTTTGATTATTTTGCATTTTTTTATTTAACCGAGGTTAAAACATGAACGATCGGTTGGATTTTATTTTAACAGTGATTAAACGAGATTACAACACAAATGATCGGTTGAAATTCATTTTATTAGGCGAGATAACGACTTAAACGATCGGTTAAAGCTCGTTAAAAACGGAAGAAAAGAAAATCGAAAGTGAACGAGATAAGATGAAAGCAAACAAAATAAGAAATGAATTGAAAGTCTCAGATTCGAACACTTACCGATTGAAGACCGAAGAACGAACGAAGAACGGTGAAGAACGATGGAAAATCTTCACGGATTTGTTCACGAAAATGTCTCGGAACTGTTACGGAAGCACCTCGGCTTGGATTTTCTTCATGAAAACACATTTTTTTTCACCAAAAACAGCTGAAATGCATAGCATAGGGGTCAGGGACCCTTGAAACTCAGCCTCCTCCCCCTATTTATAGGAGAAATGGGGAGGTGCTTGCCGCCCAGAAGCTTCTTGAGGAAGATTTCTGAGCGCACTCAATTACTAAGTTCACCCCCCTTTTCGTACTTTACAGAAAAGTTATGGAAGCCTTACGGAAGCATTTTGGACTTGATTTTCCTCTTTTTTCTCTTCCCTTTCACCAATATTAAGTGAAATATGTTAACCCAAGATTTTCGGAAATTTTACGCAAGCATTACGGAAGCCCCAAATGCCCCAGACGCCATTGTTTAAATAAATGGAGGTGGTTGCCGCCCAAAGGCTTCTTGAGAAAGATTTCTGAACGCACCCCATAATTTATAAGTTCACCCCCCTTCTAGAATGTTCTGGATGAAGTTTCCTGAGTGCACCCCCATGTTTGATAAATTCACTCCCACTTTTGTGTTTTTGGCTATTTTCTTTTTGAAAGGTCCTGAAACTTTACGGATCCCATGACAATGGGTATTAAACATTTTGAAGTGGTCAAACAGATGTCGCATGCTGACAAACAATGGTCCCCAGACGAAATTAGTGTATGACAACACCTTAGCTAACATCGGCTGAAAAATAATCATGCCCGATATGGCTA
>NW_024464751.1:67356-68214 GCF_000004515.6 Glycine max
GAGTAGTGTAAGTCCCATTCAACAATGTGTCTGTGCTCCTTCAACAGTCCCATTTTGATGAAGGTATGTGGACAGGTAAGTCTGTGTTGGATACCTAACTCATTGACAGGGCTGTGAAGGCTCTGAATTCACCTCCCCAATCAGATTGTATGGCCTTAATGGATGCTTGAAATTGGTTTTGGATAAGTGCTTTAAATTGAGTAAAGGCTTTAAGTGCATCACTTTTGGCTTTTAGGAAGTATATCCAAGTAAACTTGGTATAAGTATCCACAAAGGTGATATAGTAACTGTAGCCATAGTAGGATACAAAGGGAGCTGGCCCCCATAAGTCACAGTGAATGACTTCAAACGGTTTAGTGTAAATAGTATTGGATAAAGGAGAGTGCAGTCTATGAGATTTGCCCATACAACAGAAAGTGCAAGGAAGAGTTGCAGTTTTGTTAGAAAAAGGTATATTACACAGATTTAGAATGTTCTTAACAGCACTGGTGTGGGCATGGCCCAGCCGAAGGTGCCACATTTGAAATACATTGTCATTTTGCATAACAGAAACAATGTTATTACAATTGACAGGATTATTGAAAACAGAAAATTGACTGGAACTAGACATTGAGCTTGAATCTGAGTTTGAGGCAGCACCACTGTTGGTGAGAAACTTGAAAGGCTTGAACTGATAAAGGCCATCAGCTCCAACAGTGCCTTCAAGGAGACCTTGTTTAGAATCCTGATATTTGACAAAACAATGATAAGGATGAAACTCAAATATGACATTGTTATCTTGGGCAAATTTGCTAACTGATAACAGATTTTTAGAGATATTACGCACATGGAGTAAATCTTTAGAGTGAGCTTCACATT
>NW_024464751.1:68314-72293 GCF_000004515.6 Glycine max
TTCCCATCACAACTTGGTCCTGACCAGTGTAGGGAGAGCTGTAGGACAGGTTGTTGGGATTATAGGTGAGGTGATGTGAGGCACCAGAATCAGGGTACCAAGCTCCATTGGAGAACTGATCCATATTAGGCATGGCATAGGGCTGAGGCATGGCCAAGTGTGCAGTAGGCCTCATGTAAGGGTTGAAGTTCTGAGGCCTGTTGGAGGGTCCTACTTGGTAACCACCGCGTGAGTTTTGATTCATGGCTTGAGGATCATACCTGTACCAGCAGTTAATGGCATCATGATTTGGTTTAGCACAGATCTGGCACTTGACTTTGCCTTGATTTTGAGCTTGACCTTTTCCACGACCTCGGCCACGGCCTTTACCACGACCTCTTCCACGATTGGCATTGACATTGTAGTGCTCTGTTCCCAGTTCTTGACTCTCATGCTCAGAATTTGAATCACTGGCATTGGTTTCAGTATGTGCCACATTTGCTGACACACTTGGACTCGTAAGTTCTTGCTTGAACTTTTCAAACTGTGCTTCTTGAAGAAGGAGCAATGCTTCAACATCTTCGACAGTTGGTGTGTCAAAGCGACTATACACCATCATGACAAACGAATTGAACTCTTCTGGCAGTCCCTCAAGGATTGAATCAACTTGTTCTTGTTCAGAAACCATGTCACCAACCGCAACGAGTGAGTTCACACTCGATTTGATGCGCAGAAGGTATTCATTGACGGATCTTGAGAGTTTCTTCGTGTTCTTGAGTTCAGATCTCAATTGACGAGCACGAGATTTGAGTACAGAGTTGAAGTATTTGTGGATCTTGTCCCAGACTTCATGTGCGTGTCTACAACTCAGCACACGAGGAAGTACACCATCGGAGAGGGTGGATAGCAACCAAGTGAAGAGTGTTTGATCTTTGATTAGCCATTGTTGATACTCATCGGAGTTGATTCCAAGTGCGCAATCTTCAATCGACGCAAATTGCAACGGAATCTGCGGATTTACAACAAATCGATGAAGATTATGCGCAGTGATTACTCCATTTACCTGTTGACTCCACAGGAGAAAATTCTTCTCATCAAGCTTGATTGTGAGAGAATGTGTGAGCCCAGATTTGGTGGATGCTTTCGTTGTAGCTGGTAGATCAGCAAGCGAATTCACGTTCTGGTGCTCATCGTCCGCCATTAATGGAGGTTCTTCCATGGAAGACGAAGAGTTTCTGGCGCGGAAACGTAACAAACTTGTAACTGAATCTTAGAGACTCAGTGATACCATGTTGAAATTCTGTTTTCCTTTACTTTCATTTCATAGAATGAATTATACAAGCTGCTCAATCTTGTGATGGAAGGCTCTTATATATAGCCTTGATTCCTAACTGCAATGTAACTGCCACAGCTAAGCCTAACAGCATGACAGCTCAGCATATACTACTATACCTACATTGTACAAGGTATTCATACAAGTATTCATATACATGACTATACTATCACTATACTTTTGGTATACTCTATTACATGGTAATGATTTTAGGATAGTTTAATGACTTATATAGATTTTTTAGATAATTATGCTTTAAATGTATGCAATCAACACCAGAAAAGTATAACCAATTATATGATATTTGATCAAGTTGAGAATCACTCTATTGTTCTGCAAAGTAATTGACAGTAGATAGACCCAAATCAAATTTCAACTGAAAAACATGAGGAACTGCAAAGTAATTGACAGTAGCAACAAAACCTTGAGGAACTTCATTCACAATATTTCTTCAGCAAAACAACACTTATAATATCAAAAGATGTTACTACAAATTTTTCCTAAAATATATTTCCCCTAAAACTAACATTATAATTAAAATTGAAAAACCTAACAACACAATGTTTGCTAAATTTCTCATTTTCTTCTGCAATGCTTCAATTTGTAAGTTCAAATCAGTCACTATCATTGATTCTCTTGTGATAGAAGAAGGATTAGAAACTTAGTTTTCTTCTTGGGTTTCTCCTTGTTCTTGCAGTTAGAATAGCTGTACGTCTTCCATGGTGGCAACGACGAATGATTCTACCAGAAAATGTAGAAGAACTGTCACTTGCAGACATGGAGAAATCAAAGCCCACTAGGAAAAAGATGAAGTGAGGAGAGGAAAAAGATGGAGCGAGGGGAACAAATAAGACTAGGGAGAAACACACACTTAAGACTCCACCATGTTGGAATTGAGAGGAGAGAAGCTTTAGAAACCCTAATTTGAGGAAGAAGAAGCAAGTGAAGAAGAAAATATTTGACAACTTTTTAAATTTTGTATCAAAGCCCAGTCTACGTGTCACAATCTGGGATAATTTGTCACGTTGGATAGTCTATGTGGGATTAAAATTGCCAATAATGTACCTCCCTAACGGCGTTACTTTCAAATTTAATGACAATGACTATTTTGCAAAACTTATGCAAAGATAGGGACTATTTTTAACATTTCAAAAAGATAAGGACTGCAAAAAAGGGTCAAAAGTCAGGGACCAAAATGTCTATTTATAAAATTATTTCTAGTGTGTGACGTTACCTTTTGTTTGGATTAGAAATTTTAAAATTCTAGGGAATTTTAAATGTTTAGAATTTAACTTGCTTTGATTTTAATTTCATTTATTTTTTACATGCTTTGTTTGGATAAATCAATTCAAATTTCTTCAATTTTAAAGTTTTTATTTGGATAAGACAATTCAATTTTCTCCACATGCAAATTTTCAATTTTATATTTTAAATAGATGAAATTTTAATATTAAACTTTATAGAAAATAAACACAATCTAATTTTGAAATATAAATTAAAAAAATATTTTTCAATTTTTAATAATGTAAAAATACAAAATATTTATAATTTTAAGTATGATTGTTTTGCCTGACCATAATTAGTGATGTTTTAAAACCTACATCAACCAAGACTATTTTTCGGTCGACATCAAATAGGTTGCATCAACTGAAAAAACCTGGATGACAACGGCAAAAAAAATCATTGGCCGACATCAGCAAAAAATTTGTTGGACAAGTGGCCTCAATAACTTAAGACGGTTGGTGAATTAAGTCTCACTAACACACTTTTAATCCCCTTCTAAATGATAGGCTCAGAATGCAGAAGAAGAAGAAGCAATCAATTTAAAAATGTTCGTTAAACATGAAAGGAAAAATTGATTGCAATAACATAAATGAGATAAGGGAAGACAGAAATGCAAACTCGATTTATACTCGTTCAACCACTTCCATTGCCTACGTCTAGTCCTCAAGCAACCCACTTGAGATTTTCCACTATCTTTGTAAAAAATCCTTTTTACAACTTTTGAACACCCAATGAATCCTTTTCCCTTGTGTTCAAGAAACTCATAATTCAAGAAACAACCAGTCTCTTGATTACAATTGACTTTTTGAGAAGAACAGAAAGATTGCTCTCCTTTAGAGTGGATAATACAATTTGAAGTTTCTGGATAAACTTTCAATAGATTTGCAAGTGTTTGCCCAAGAGTTGTTGAGAGAGCATTTGACAATTAAGTTCTCTTGGAATATCTCTCTTACTTTTTTATGTCAGACACACATATATATAGGCCCTTCGTACCTTTTCAAAATGGTTTGAAGAGATATGTATTTTCAAAAAGCTTTTTCGGAAAATTTTCACTGGTAATTGATTACAGATTTCTGGTAATCGATTACACAATTATATTTTGAAGGGTCATGACTTTTGAATTTGAATTTCAAGAGTTCCATTGCTGATAATCGATTACAAACATCTGGTAATCGATTACAGGTTCAAAATTCAAATTCAAAACCTTTTTTAACAACTATTTTCCAAAATTGTCCTCTGGTAATCGATTACCAGAGCCTTGAATGTCTTGGAAACACTTTGTTTTGAGGCAAGACTTGATCTTGAATTAAACTTGAAGCAAGGCTTTGTTTGTTAAAGCAACCTTGTTAGGGTTAGCTTGCTAAACCGGGTACCCTCACCGGG
>NW_024464752.1:0-828 GCF_000004515.6 Glycine max
ATGGTGCTCCGAAAAAGGGTTGAGAATGGAGAATTGCACTAAGCAATCACTATGCATGGCTCAAAACTCGTGGGTGGAGGATGCCTGAACGAAAACGCAATTCATGGGGCTCCGAAAAACGGTTGAGAATGGAGAATTGCACTAAGCAATCACTACGCATGGCTCCAAACTCGTGGGTGGAGGACACATGAACGAAAACACAATTCATGGTGCTCCGAAAAAGGGTTGAGAATGGAGAATTGCACTAAGCAATCACTACGCATGGCTTCAAACTCGTGGGTGGAGGACGCATGAATGAAAATGCAATTCATGGGGCTCCGAAAAAGGGTTGAGAATGAAGAATTGCACTAAGCAATCATTACGCATGGCTCCAAACTGGTGGGTGGAGGAGGCATGAACGAAAACGCAATTCATGGGGCTCCGAATAATGGTTGAGAATGGAGAATTGCACTAAGCAATCCCTATGCATGGCTCCAAACTCGTGGGTGGAGGATGCCTGAACCAAAACGCAATTAATAGGGCTCCGAAAAACGGTTGAGAATGGAGAATTGCACTAAGCAATCACTACGCATGGCTCCAAACTCGTGGGTGGAGGATACATGAACGAAAACACAATTCATGGTGCTCCGAAAAAGGGTTGAGAATGGAGAATTGCACTAAGCAATCACTACGCATGGCTTCAAAGTCATGGGTGGAGGAAGCATGAACGAAAATGCAATTCATGGGGCTCCGAAAAAGGGTTGAGAATGGAGAATTGCACTAAGCAATCACTACGCATGACTCCAAACGCGTGGGTGGGGGACGCATGAACCAAAACGCAATTCATGG
>NW_024464752.1:4932-6158 GCF_000004515.6 Glycine max
GTTGGGGGACGCATTAACGAAAATGCAATTCATGGGGCTCCGAAAAAAACATTGAGAATGGTGAATTGCACTAACCAATCACTGCACATGTCTCCAAACTCGTGGGTGGAGGTCGCATGAACGAAAACGCAATTTATGGGGCTCTTAAAAAATATTGAGAATGGAAAATTTCACTAATCAACCACTACGCATGGCTCCAACTCTTGTTTGGAGGATCATGAACGAAAACACAATTCATGGGGCTCCAAAAAAGGGTTGAGAATGTATAATTGGACTAACCAATCTCTACACATGGCTCCAAACTCGTGGGTGGAGGACGCATGAACGAAAACGTAATTCATGGGGCTCCTAAAAAAAATTTAGAATGGAAAATTGCACTAAGCAATCACTATGCATGGCTCCAAACTCGTGGGTGGAGAACGCATGAACGAAAATGCAATTCATGGGGCTCCGAAGAAAGATTGAGAATGGAGAATTGCATTAAGCAATCACTACGCATGGCTCCAACTCGTGGTTGGAGGACGCATGAACGAAAACGCAATTCATGGGGCTCCGAAAAAGGGTTGAGAATGGAGAATTGCACTAAGCAATCACTACGCATGGCTCCAAACTCGTGGGTGGAGGACGCATGAACGAAAATGCAATTCATGGGGCTCCGAAGAAAGATTGAGAATGGAGAATTGCACTAAGCAATTACTACGCATGGCTCCAAATTCGTGGGTGGAGGACGCATGAACGAAAACGCAATTCATGGGGCTCCGAAAAAAGATTGAGAATGGAGAATTGCACTAAGCAATCACTACGCATGGCTCCAAACTCGTGGGTGGAGGACGCATGAACGAAAACGCAATTCATGGGGCTCCGAAAGAAGATTGAGAATGGAGAATTGCACTAAGCTACCACTACGCATGGCTCCAACTCGTGGTTGGAGTACGCATGAACGAAAACGCAATTCATGGGGCTCCAAAAAAGGGTTGAGAATGGAGAATTGCACTAAGCAATCACTACGCATGGCTCCCAACTCGTGGGTGGAGGACGCATGAACGAAAACGCAATTCATGGGGCTCCGAAAAAAGATTGAGAATGGAGAATTGCACTAAGCAATCATTGCGCATGTCTCCAAACTCGTGGGTGGAGGTCGCATGAACGAAAACGCAATTTATGGGGCTCCGAAAAAAGATTGAGAATGGAGAATTGCACTAAGCAACCACTACGCATGGCTCCAA
>NW_024464752.1:11443-11648 GCF_000004515.6 Glycine max
CGAAAACGCAACTCAGGGGCTCCGGAAAAATTTTGTGAATGGAGAATAGCAATAAGCAACCAATACGCATGGCTCCAAATTTGTGGTTGGAGGTCGCATGGACGAAAACACAATTCATGGGGGTCCGAAAAAAGATTGAGAATGGAGAATTGCACTAAGCAATCACTATGCATGGCTCCAAACTCGTGGTTGGAGGACGCAGAAC
>NW_024464752.1:31656-37597 GCF_000004515.6 Glycine max
CATGGGGCTCCGAAAAAGGGTTGAGAATGGAGAATTGCACTAAGCAATCACAATGCATGGCTCCAAACTCGTGGGTGGTGGACGCATGAACGAAAAACGCAATTCATGGTGCTCTGAAAAATAGGTTGAGAATGGAGAATTGCCCTAAGCAATCACTACGCATGACTCCAAACTCGTGGGTAGAGGACGCATGAATGAGAATGCAATTCATGGGGCTCTGAAAAAGGGTTGAGAATGGAGAATTGCACTAAGCAATAACTACGCATGACTCCAAACTCGTGGGTGGAGGATGGATGAACGAAAACGCAATTCATGGGGCTCCGAAAAAGGGTTGAGAATAGAGAATTGCACTAAGCAATAACTACGCATGGTTCCAAACTCGTGGGTGGAGGATGCATGAACGAAAACGCAATTCATGGGTCTCCGAAAAACGGTTGAGAATGGAGAATTGCACTAAGCAATCACTACGCATGGCTCCAAACTCGTGGGTGGAGGACACATGAATGAAAACGCAACTCATGGGGCTCCGAAAAATGGTTGAGAATGGAGAATTGCACTAGGCAATCACTACGCATGGCTGCAAACTCGTGGGTCGACGACGCATGAACGAAAACGCAATTCATGGGGCTCCGAAAAAGGGTTGAGAATAGAGAATTGCACAAAGCAATCACTACGCATGGCTCCAAACTCGTGGTTGGAGGATGCGTGAAAGAAAACGCAATTCATGGGGCTCCGAAAAACGGTTGAGAATGGAGAATTGCACTAAGCAATCACTACGGATGGCTCCAAACTCGTGAGTGGGGGACACATGAACGAAAACACAATTCATGGTGCTCCGAGAAAGGGTTGAGAATGGAGAATTGCACTAAGCAATCACTACGCATGGCTCCAAACTCGTGGGTGGAGGAGGCATGAACGAAAACACAATTCATGGTGCTCCGAAAAACGGTTGAGCATGGACAATTGCACTAAGCAATCACTACGCATGGCTCCAAACTCGTGGGTGGAGGATGCATGAACGAAAATGAAATTCATGGTGCTCCGAAAAAGGGTTGAGAATGGAGAATTGCACTAAGCAATCACTACGCATGACTCCAAACTCGTGGGTGGAGGTCGCATCAAGGAAAACGCAATTCATGCGGCTGCGAAAAGGGTTGAGAATGGAGAATTGCACTAAGCAATCACTACGCATGGCTCCAAACTCGTGGGTGGAGGAGGCCTGAATGAAAACATAATTTATGGTGCTCCGAAAAACGGTTGAGCATGGAGAATTGCACTAAGCAATCACTACGCATGGCTCCAAACTCGTGGGTGGAGGACACATGAACGAAACCACAATTCATGGTGCTCCGAAAAAGGGTTGAGAATGGAGAATTGCACTAAGCAATCACTATGCATGGCTGCAAACTCGTGGGTGGAGGATGCATGAACGAGAACACAATTCACGGTGCTCCGAAAAGGGTTGAGAATGGAGAATTGCACTACGCATGACTCCAAACTCGTGGGTGGAGGACGCATGAACGAAAACGCAATTCATGGGCTCCGAAAAAGGGTTGAGAATGGAGAATTGCACTAAGCAATCACTACGCATGACTCCAAACTCGTGGGTGGAGGATGCATGAACGAAAACGCAATTCATGGGGCTCCGAAAAAGGGTTGAGAATGGAGAATTGCACTAACCAATCACTACGCATGGTTCCAAACTCGTGAGTGGAGAATGCATGAACAAAAACGCAATTCATGGGGCTCCGAAAAATGGTTGAGAATGGAGAATTGCACTAAGCACTCACTACGCATGGCTCCAAACTCGTGGGTGGAGGACACATGAATGAAAACGCAATTCATGGGGCTCCGAAAAAGGGTTGAGAATGGAGAATTGCACTAGCAATCACTACGCATGGCTGCAAACTCGTGGGTCGACGACGCATGAACGAAAACGCAATTCATGGGGCTCCGAAAAAGGGTTGAGAATAGAGAATTGCACAAAGCAATCACTACGCATGGCTCCAAACTCGTGGTTGGAGGATGCGTGAAAGAAAACGCAATTCATGGGGCTCCGAAAAACGGTTGAGAATGGAGAATTGCACTAAGCAATCACTACGGATGGCTCCAAACTCGTGAGTGGGGGACACATGAACGAAAACACAATTCATGGTGCTCCGAGAAAGGGTTGAGAATGGAGAATTGCACTAAGCAATCACTACGCATGACTCCAAACTCGTGGGTGGAGGAGGCATGAACGAAAACACAATTCATGGTGCTCCGAAAAACGGTTGAGCATGGACAATTGCACTAAGCAATCACTACGCATGGCTCCAAACTCGTGGGTGGAGGACACATGAACGAAAACACAATTCATGGTGCTCCGAGAAAGGGTTGAGAATGGAGAATTGCACTAAGCAATCACTACGCATGGCTCCAAACTCGTGGGTGGAGGAGGCATGAACGAAAACACAATTCATGGTGCTCCGAAAAACGGTTGAGCATGGACAATTGCACTAAGCAATCACTACGCATGGCTCCAAACTCGTGGGTGGAGGATGCATGAACGAAAATGAAATTCATGGTGCTCCGAAAAAGGGTTGAGAATGGAGAATTGCACTAAGCAATCACTACGCATGACTCCAAACTCGTGGGTGGAGGTCGCATCAAGGAAAACGCAATTCATGCGGCTGCGAAAAGGGTTGAGAATGGAGAATTGCACTAAGCAATCACTACGCATGGCTCCAAACTCGTGGGTGGAGGAGGCCTGAATGAAAACATAATTTATGGTGCTCCGAAAAACGGTTGAGCATGGAGAATTGCACTAAGCAATCACTACGCATGGCTCCAAACTCGTGGGTGGAGGACACATGAACGAAACCACAATTCATGGTGCTCCGAAAAAGGGTTGAGAATGGAGAATTGCACTAAGCAATCACTATGCATGGCTGCAAACTCGTGGGTGGAGGATGCATGAACGAGAACACAATTCACGGTGCTCCGAAAAAGGGTTGAGAATGGAGAATTGCACTACGCATGACTCCAAACTCGTGGGTGGAGGACGCATGAACGAAAACGCAATTCATGGGGCTCCGAAAAAGGGTTGAGAATGGAGAATTGCACTAAGCAATCACTACGCATGACTCCAAACTCGTGGGTGGAGGATGCATGAACGAAAACGCAATTCATGGGGCTCCGAAAAAGGGTTGAGAATGGAGAATTGCACTAACCAATCACTACGCATGGTTCCAAACTCGTGAGTGGAGAATGCATGAACAAAAACGCAATTCATGGGGCTCCGAAAAATGGTTGAGAATAGAGAATTGCACTAAGCAATCACTACGCATGGCTCCAAACTCGTGGGTGGAGGACACATGAATGAAAACGCAATTCATGGGGCTCCGAAAAAGGGTTGAGAATGGAGAATTGCACTAGGCAATCACTACGCATGGCTGCAAACTCGTGGGTCGACGACGCATGAACGAAAACGCAATTCATGGGGCTCCGAAAAAGGGTTGAGAATAGAGAATTGCACAAAGCAATCACTACGCATGGCTCCAAACTCGTGGTTGGAGGATGCGTGAAAGAAAACGCAATTCATGGGGCTCCGAAAAACGGTTGAGAATGGAGAATTGCACTAAGCAATCACTACGGATGGCTCCAAACTCGTGAGTGGGGGACACATGAACGAAAACACAATTCATGGTGCTCCGAGAAAGGGTTGAGAATGGAGAATTCCACTAAGCAATCACTACGCATGACTCCAAACTCGTGGGTGGAGGAGGCATGAACGAAAACACAATTCATGGTGCTCCGAAAAACGGTTGAGCATGGACAATTGCACTATGCAATCACTACGCATGGCTCCAAACTCGTGGGTGGAGGACACATGAACGAAAACACAATTCATGGTGCTCCGAAAAAGGGTTGAGAATGGAGAATTGCACTAAGCAATCACTACGCATGACTCCAAACTCGTGGGTGGAGGACGCATGAAGGAAAACGCAATTCATGCGGCTGCGAAAAGGTTTGAGAATGGAGAATTGCACTAAGCAATCACTACGCATGGCGCCAAACTCGTGGGTGGAGGATGCATGAACGAAAACGCAATTCATGGGGCTCCGAAAAAGGGTTGAGAATGGAGAATTGCTCTAAGCAATCACTATGTATGGCTGCAAACTCGTGGGTGGAGGATGCATGAACAAGAACACAATTCCTGGTGCTCCGAAAAAGGGTTGAGAATGGAGAATTGCACTACGCATGACTCCAAACTCGTGGGTGGAGGACGCAAGAACGAAAACGCAATTCATCGGGCTCCGAAAAAGTGTTGAGAATAGAGAGTTGCACTAAGCAATAACTACGCATGGTTCCAAACTCGTGGGTGGAGGATGCATGAACGAAAACGCAATTCATGGGTCTCCGAAAAACGGTTGAGAATGGAGAATTGTACTAAGCAATCACTACGCATGGCTCCAAACTCGTGGGTGGTGGACGCATGAACGAAAACGCAATTCATGGTGCTCCGAAAAAAGGTTGAGAATGGAGAATTGCCCTAAGCAATCACTACGCATGACTCCAAACTCGTGGGTGGAGGACGCATGAACGAAAATGCAATTCATGGGGCTCCGAAAAAGGGTTGAGAATGGAGAATTGTACTAAGCAATCATTACGCATGACTCCAAACTCGTGGGTGGAGGATGCATGAACGAAAACCCCATTCCTGGGGCTCCCAAAAAAGGTTGAGAATAGAGAATTGCACTAAGCAATAACTACGCATGGTTCCAAACTCGTGGGTGGAGGATGCATGAACGAAAACGCAATTCATGGGCCTCCGAAAAACGGTTGTAGAGATGGAGAATTGCACTAAGCAATCACTACAGGCATGGTCCTCCAAACTCGTGGGTGGAGGACGCATGAACGAAAACGCAATTCATGGGGCTCCGAAAAAGGGTTGAGAATGGAGAATTGCACTAAGCAATCACTACGCATGGCTCCAAACTCGTGGGTGGAGGACGCATGAACGAATACGCAATTCATGGGGCTCCGAAAAAGGGTTGAGAATGGAGAATTGCACTAAGCAATCACTACGCATGGCTCCAAACTCGTGGGTGGAGGACGCATGAACGAAAACGCAATTCATGGGGCTCCGAAAAAGGGTTGAGAATGGAGAATTGCACTAAGCAATCACTACGCATGACTCCAAACTCGTGGGTGGAGGACGCATGAACGAAAATGCAATTCATGGGGCTCCGAAAAAGGGTTGAGAATGGAGAATTGCACTAAGCAATCATTACGCATGGCTCCAAACTCGTGGGTGGAGGAGGCATGAACGAAAATGCAATTCATGGGGCTCCGAAAAAGGGTTGAGTATGGAGAATTGCACTAAGCAATCACTATGCATGGGTTCAAAGTCGTGGGTGGAGGACGCATGAACGAAAATGGAATTCATGGGGCTTCGAAAAAGGGTTGAGAATGGAGAATTGCACTAAGCAATCACTACGCATGACTCCAAACTCGTGGGTGGGGGACGCATGAACGAAAACGCAATTCATGGCCCTCCGAAAAAGGGTTGCGAATTGAGAATTGCACTAAGAAATCACTACGCATGGCTCCAAACTCGTGGGTGGAGGATTCATGCACGAAAACAGAATTCATGGGGCTCCGAAAATGGGTTGAGAATGGAGAATTGCACTAAGCAATCACTACGCATGGCTCCAAACTCGTGGGTGGAGGATGCATGAACGAAAACGCAATTCATGGGGCTCCGAAAAAGGGTTGAGAATGAAGAATTGCTCTAAGCAATCACTACGCATGGCTGCAAACTCGTGGGTGGAGGACGCATGAACGAAAAACGCAATTCATGGTGCTCTGAAAAAGGGTTGAGAATGGAGAATTGCACTAAACAATCACTTACGCATGGCTCCAACTCGTGGGTGGAGGAGGCATGAACGAAAATGCA
>NW_024464752.1:38896-41434 GCF_000004515.6 Glycine max
GTGGAGGACGCATGAACAAAAACGCAATTCATGGGGCTCCGAAAAAAGATTGAGAATGGAGAATTGCACTAAGCAATCACTACGCATGGCTCCAAACTCGTGGGTGGAGGACGCATGAACAAAAACGCAATTCATGGGGCTCCGAAAAAAGATTGAGAATGGAGAATTGCACTAAGCAATCACTACGCATGGCTCCAAACTCGTGGGTGGAGGACGCATGAACGAAAATGCAATTCATGGGGCTCCGAAGAAAGATTGAGAATGGAGAATTGCACTAAGCAATCACTACGCATGGCTCCAAACTCGTGGGTGGAGGACGCATGAACGAAAACGAAATTCATGGGGCTCCAAAAGAAGATTGAGAATGGAGAATTGCACTAAGCAACCACTACGCATGGCTCCAACTCGTGGTTGGAGGACGCATGAACGAAAACGCAATTCATGGGGCTCCGAAAAAGGGTTGAGAATGGAGAATTGCACTAAGCAATCACTACGCATGGCTCCAAACTCGTGGGTGGAGGACGCATGAACGAAAACGCAATTCATGGGGCTCCGAAAAAGGGTTGAGAATGGAGAATTGCACTAAGCAATCACTACGCATGGCTCCAAACTCGTGGGTGGAGGACGCATGAACGAAAACGCAATTCATGGGGCTCCGAAAAAGCGTTGAGAATGGAGAATTGCACTAAGCAATCACTACGCATGGCTCCAAACTCGTGGGTGGAGGACGCATGAACGAAAACGCAATTCATGGGGCTCCGAAAAAGGGTTGAGAATGGAGAATTGCACTAAGCAATCACTACGCATGGCTCCAAACTCGTGGGTGGAGGACGCATGAACGAAAACGCAATTCATGGGGCTCCGAAAAAGCGTTGAGAATGGAGAATTGCACTAAGCAATCACTACGCATGGCTCCAAACTCGTGGGTGGAGGACGCATGAACGAAAACGCAATTCATGGGGCTCCGAAAAAACGTTGAGAATGGAGAATTGCACTAAGCAATCACTACGCATGGCTCCAAACTCGTGGGTGGAGGACGCATGAACGAAAATGCAATTCATGGGGCTCCGAAAAAAGATTGAGAATGGGGAATTGCACTAAGCAATCACTACGCATGGATCCAAACTCGTGGGTGGAGGACGCATGAACGAAAACGCAATTCATGGGGCTCCGAAAAAAGATTGAGAATGGAGAATTGCACTAAGCAATCACTATGCATGGCTCCAAACTCGTGGTTGGAGGACGCATGAACGAAAATGCAATTCATGGGGCTCCGAAAAAAGATTGAGAATGGAGAATTGCACTAAGCAATCACTATGCATGGCTCCAAACTCGTGGTTGGAGGACGCATGAACGAAAATGCAATTCATGGGGCTCCGAAAAAAGATTGAGAATGGAGAATTGCACTAAGCAATCACTGCGCATGTCTCCAAACTCGTGGGTGGAGGTCGCATGAACGAAAACGCAATTTATGGGGCTCCGAAAAAAGATTGAGAATGGAGAATATCACTAACCAACCACTACGCATGGCTCCAACTCGTGGTTGGAGGACGCATGAACGAAAACGCAATTCATGGGGCTCCGAAAAAGGGTTGAGAATGGAGAATTGCACTAAGCAATCACTACGCATGGCTCCAAACTCGTGGGTGGAGGACGCATGAACGAAAACGCAATTCATGGGGCTCCGAAAAAAGATTGAGAATGGAGAATTGCACTAAGCAATCACTACGCATGGCTCCAAACTCGTGGGTGGAGGACGCATGAACGAAAATGCAATTCATGGGGCTCCGAAGAAAGATTGAGAATGGAGAATTGCACTAAGCAATCACTACGCATGGCTCCAAACTCGTGGGTGGAGGACGCATGAACGAAAACGCAATTCATGGGGCTCCGAAAAAAGATTGAGAATGGAGAATTGCACTAAGCAATCACTACGCATGGCTCCAAACTCGTGGGTGGAGGTCGCATGAACGAAAACGCAATTTATGGGGCTCCGAAAAAAGATTGAGAATGGAGAATTGCACTAAGCAACCACTACGCATGGCTCCAACTCGTGGTTGGAGGACGCATGAACGAAAACGCAATTCATGGGGCTCCGAAAAAGGGTTGAGAATGGAGAATTGCACTAAGCAATCACTACGCATGGCTCCAAACTCGTGGGTGGAGGACGCATGAACGAAAACGCAATTCATGGGGCTCCGAAAAAAGATTGAGAATGGAGAATTGCACTAAGCAATCACTACGCATGGCTCCAAACTCGTGGGTGGAGGACGCATGAACGAAAACGCAATTCATGGGGCTCCGAAAGAAGATTGAGAATGGAGAATTGCACTAAGCAACCACTACGCATGGCTGCAAACTCGTGGGTGGTGGTCGCATGAACGAAAATGCAATTTATGGGGCTCCGAAAAAAGATTGAGAATGGAGAATTGCACTAAGCAATCACTACGCATGGCTCCAAACTCGTGGGTGGAGGACGCATGAACGAAAATGCAATTCATGGGGCTCCCAAAGAAGATTGAGAATGGAAAATTGCAC
>NW_024464752.1:42337-42973 GCF_000004515.6 Glycine max
CGAAAAAGATTGAGAATGGAGAATTGCACTAAGCAATCACTACGCATGGCTCCAAACTCGTGGGTGGAGGACGCATGAACGAAAACGCAATTCATGGGGCTCCGAAAAAAGATTGAGAATGGAGAATTGCACTAAGCAATCACTACGCATGGCTCCAAACTCGTGGGTGGAGGTCGCATGAACGAAAACGCAATTTATGGGGCTCCGAAAAAAGATTGAGAATGGAGAATTGCACTAAGCAACCACTACGCATGGCTCCAACTCGTGGTTGGAGGACGCATGAACGAAAACGCAATTCATGGGGCTCCGAAAAAGGGTTGAGAATGGAGAATTGCCCTAAGCAATCACTACGCATGGCTCCAAACTCGTGGGTGGAGGACGCATGAACGAAAACGCAATTCATGGGGCTCCGAAAAAAGATTGAGAATGGAGAATTGCACTAAGCAATCACTACGCATGGCTCCAAACTCGTGGGTGGAGGACGCATGAACGAAAACGCAATTCATGGGGCTCCGAAAGAAGATTGAGAATGGAGAATTGCACTAAGCAACCACTACGCATGGCTGCAAACTCGTGGGTGGAGGTCGCATGACGAAACGCAATTTATGGGCTCCGAAAAAAGATAGAAGGAGAATG
>NW_024464752.1:43938-44665 GCF_000004515.6 Glycine max
TCCAACTCGTGGTGGAGGACGCATGAACGAAAACGCAATTCATGGGGCTCCGAAAAAGGGTTGAGAATGGAGAATTGCACTAAGCAATCACTACGCATGGCTCCAAACTCGTGGGTGGAGGACGCATGAACGAAAACGCAATTCATGGGGCTCCGAAAAAAGATTGAGAATGGAGAATTGCACTAAGCAATCACTACGCATGGCTCCAAACTCGTGGGTGGAGGACGCATGAACGAAAATGCAATTCATGGGGCTCCGAAGAAAGATTGAGAATGGAGAATTGCACTAAGCAATCACTACGCATGGCTCCAAACTCGTGGGAGGAGGACGCATGAACGAAAACGCAATTCATGGGGCTCCGAAAAAAGATTGAGAATGGAGAATTGCACAAAGCAATCACTACGCATGGCTCCAAACTCGTGGGTGGAGGACGCATGAACGAAAACGCAATTCATGGGGCTCCGAAAAAGATTGAGAATGGAAAATTGCACTAAGCAATCACTACGCATGGCTCCAACTCGTGGTTGGAGGACGCATGAACGAAAACGCAATTCATGGGGCTCCAAAAAAGGGTTGAGAATGGAGAATTGCACTAAGCAATCACTACGCATGGCTCCAAACTCGTGGGTGGAGGACGCATGAACGAAAACGCAATTCATGGGGCTCCGAAAAAAGATTGAGAAAGGAGAATTGCACTAAGCAATCACTACGCATGGCTCCAAACTCG
>NW_024464752.1:46485-47207 GCF_000004515.6 Glycine max
ATTGCACTAAGCAATCACCTACGCATGGCTCCAACTCGTGGGTGGAGGACGCATGAACGAAAACGCAATTCATGGGGCTCCGAAAAAAGATTGAGAATGGAGAATTGCACTAAGCAATCACTACGCATGGCTCCAAACTCGTGGGTGGAGGACGCATGAACGAAAATGCAATTCATGGGGCTCCGAAGAAAGATTGAGAATGGAGAATTGCACTAAGCAATTACTACGCATGGCTCCCAATTCGTGGGTGGAGGACGCATGAACGAAAACGCAATTCATGGGGCTCCCGAAAAAAGATTGAGAATGGAGAATTGCACTAAGCAATCCCTACGCATGGCTCCAAACTCGTGGGTGGAGGACGCATGAACGATAACGCAATCATGGGGCTCCGAAAGAAGATTGAGAATGGAGAATTGCACTAAGCAACCACTACGGATGGCTGCAAACTCGTGGGTGGAGGTCGCATGAACGAAAACGCAATTTATGGGGCTCCGAAAAAAGATTGAGAATGGATAATTGCACTAAGCAATCACTACGCATGGCTCCAAACTCGTGGGTGGAGGACGCATGAACGAAAATGCAATTCATGGGGCTCCGAAAGAAGATTGAGAATGGAGAATTGCACTAAGCAACCACTACGCATGGCTCCAACTCGTGGTTGGAGGACGCATTAACGAAAACGCCATTCATGGGGCTCCAAAAAAGGGTTGAGAATGGAGAAT
>NW_024464752.1:66290-67362 GCF_000004515.6 Glycine max
CGAAAAAGGGTTGAGAATGAGAATTGCACTAAGCAATCACTACGCATGGCTCCAAACTCGTGGGTGAGGATGCATGAACGAAAGCGCAATTCATGGGGCTCTGAAAAAGGGTTGAGAATGGAGAATTGCCCTAAGCAATCACTATGCATGGCTCCAAACTCGTGGGTGGAGGACGCATGAACAAAAACACAATTCATGGTGCTCCGAAAAATGGTTGAGAATGGAGAATTGCACTAAGCAATTACTACACATGGCTCCCAACTCGTGGGTGGAGGAGGCATGAACGAAAATGCAATTCATGGGGCTCCGAAAAAGGGTTGAGAATGGAGAATTGGACTAAGCAATCACTACGCATGGCTCCAAACTCGTGGGTGGAGAATGCATGAATGAAAAAGCAATTCGTGGGGCTCCGAAAAAGGGTTGAGAATGGAGAATTGCACTAAGCAATCACTACGCCTGGCTATAAACTCGTGGGTGGAGGATGCATGAACGAAAACGCAATTCATGGGGCTCCGAAAAAGGGTTGAGAATGGAGAATTGCTCTAAGCAATCACTATGCATGGCTGCAAACTCAAGGGTGGAGGACGCATGAACGAGAACACAATTCATGGTGCTCCGAAAAAGGGTTGAGAAAGGAGAATTGCACTACGCATGACTCCAAACTCGTGGGTGGAGGACGCATGAACGGTGAGGATGTCCCAGATCTCCCGAAAAAGGGTGGAGAATGGAGAATTGCACTAAGCAATCACTACGCATGGCTCCAAACTCGTGGGTGGAGGATGCGTGAACGAAAACGCAATTCATGGGGCTCTCAAAAACGGTTGAGAATGGAGAATTGCACTAAGCAATCACTACGCATGGCTCCAAACTCGTGGGTTGTTGACGCATGAACGAAAACGCAATTCATGGTGCTCCGAAAAAAGGTTGAGAATGGAGAATTGCACTAAGCAATCACTACGCATGGCTCCAAACTCGTGGGTGGAGGAGGCATGAACGAAAATGCAATTCATGGGGCTCCGAAAAAGGCTTGAGAATGGAGAATTGCACTAAGCAATCACTACGCATGACTCCA
>NW_024464752.1:67994-68987 GCF_000004515.6 Glycine max
TGGAGGACGCATGAACGAAAACGCAATTCATGGTGCTCCGAAAAAGGGTTGAGAATGGAGAATTGCACTAAGCAATCACTACGCATGGCTCCAAACTCGTGGGTGGAGGAGGCATGAACGAAAATTCAATTCATGGTGCTCCGAAAAAGGGTTGAGAATGGAGAATTGCTCTAAGCAATCACTACGTATGGCTGCAAACTCGTGGGTTGAAGACGCATGAACGAAAACGAAATTCGTGGGGCTCTGAAAAAGGGTTGAGAATGGAGAATTGCACTAAGCAATCACTACGCATGGCTCCAAACTCGTGGGTGTAGAATGCATGAATGAAAACGCAATTCATGGGGCTCCGAAAAACGGTTGCGAATGGAGAATTGCACTAAGCAATCACTACGCATGGCTCCAAACACGTGGGTGGAGGATGCATGAACGAAAATGAAATTCATGGGGCTCCGAAAAAGGGTTGAGAATGGAGAATTGCTCTAAGCAATCACTAAGCATGGCTGCAAACTCGTGGGTGGTGGACATATGAACGAAAACGCAATTCATCGGGCTCCGAAAAAAGGTTGAGAATGGAGAATTTCTCTAAGCAATCACTACGCATGGCTGCAAACTCGTGGGTGGAGGACGCATGAACGAAAACGCAATTCATGGTTCTCCGAAAAAGGGTTGAGAATGGAGAATTGCACTAAGCAATCACTACGCATGGCTCCAAACTCATGGGTGGAGGAGGCATGAACGAAAATTCAATTCATGGTGCTCCGAAAAAGGGTTGAGAATGGAGAATTACACTAAGCAATCACTATGCATGGCTCCAAACTCGTGGGTGGAGAATGCATGAATGAAAACGCAATTCATGGGGCTCCGAAAAAGGGTTGAGAATGGAGAATTGCACTAAGCAATCACTACGCATGGCTCCAAACTCGTGGGTGGAGGATGCATGAACGAAAACGCAATTCATGGGGCTCCGAAAAAGGGTTGAGAATGGAGAATTGC
>NW_024464752.1:69087-70197 GCF_000004515.6 Glycine max
TGATCGCATGGCTGCTAAACCGGCTGCGGTACGGCACATGAACGAAAACACAATTCATGGTGCTCCGAAAATGGTTGAGAATGGAGAATTGCATTAAGCAATCACTACGCATGGCTCCAAACTCGTGGGAGGAGGAGGCATGAACGAAAATGCAATTCATGGGGCTCCGAAAAAGGGTTGAGAATGGAGAATTGGACTAAGCATTCACTACGCATGGCTCCAAACTCGTGGGTGGAGAATGCATGAATGAAAATGCAATTCGTGGGGCTCCCAAAAAGGGTTGAGAATGGAGAATTGCACTAAGCAATCACTACGCCTGGCTCCAAACTCGTGGGTGGAGGATGCATGAACGAAAACGCAATTCATGGGGCTCCGAAAAAGGGTTGAGAATGGAGAATTGCTCTAAGCAATCACTATGCATGGCTGCAAACTCAAGGGTGGAGGACGCATGAACGAGAACACAATTCAGGGTGCTCCGAAAAAGGGTTGAGAAAGGAGAATTGCACTACGCATGACTCCAAACTCGTGGGTGGAGGACGCATGAACGAAAACGAAGTTCATGGGGCTCCGAAAAAGGGTTGAGAATGGAGAATTGCACTAAGCAATCACTACGCATGGCTCCAAACTCGTGGGTGGAGGATGCGTGAACGAAAACGCAATTCATGGGGCTCTCAAAAACGGTTGAGAATGGAGAATTGCACTAAGCAATCACTACGCATGGCTCCAAACTCGTGGGTGGAGGACGCTTGAACGAAAACGCAATTCATGGGGCTCCGAAAAAGGGTTGAGAATTGAGAATTGCACTAAGCAATCACCACGCATTGCTCCAAACTCGTGGGTGGAGGATGCATGCACGAAAACGCAATTCATGGGGCTCCGAAAAAGGGTTGAGAATGGAGAATTGCACTAAGCAATCACTACACATGGCTCGAAACTCGTGGGTGGAGGATGCATCAACGAAAACGCAATTCATGGGGCTCCGAAAATGGTTGAGAATGGAGAATTGCTCTAAGCAATCACTACGCATGGCTGCAAACTCGTGGGTGGAGGACGCATGACGAACGCAATTCATGGTGCTCCGAAAAAGGGTTGAGAATAGAGAATTGCACT
>NW_024464752.1:70505-71959 GCF_000004515.6 Glycine max
TACGCATGACTCCAAACTCGTGGGTGGAGGATGCGTGAACGAAAACACAATTTATGGTGCTCCGAAAAAGGGTTGAGAATGGAGAATTGCACTAAGCAATCACTACGCATGGCTCCAAACTCGTGGGTGGAGGACGCATGAACGAAAACGCAATTCATGGTGCTCCGAAAAAGGGTTGAGAATGGAGAATTGCACTAAGCAATCACTACGCATGGCTCCAAACTCGTGGGTGGAGGAGGCATGAACGAAAATTCAATTCATGGTGCTCCGAAAAAGGGTTGAGAATGGAGAATTGCTCTAAGCAATCACTACGTATGGCTGCAAACTCGTGGGTGGAAGACGCATGAACGAAAACGAAATTCATGGGGCTCCGAAAAAGGGTTGAGAATGGAGAATTGCACTAAGCAATCACTACGCATGGCTCCAAACTCGTGGGTGTAGAATGCATGAATGAAAACGCAATTCATGGGGCTCCGAAAAACGGTTGCGAATGGAGAATTGCACTAAGCAATCACTACGCATGGCTCCAAACACGTGGGTGGAGGATGCATGAACGAAAATGAAATTCATGGGGCTCCGAAAAAGGGTTGAGAATGGAGAATTGCTCTAAGCAATCACTAAGCATGGCTGCAAACTCGTGGGTGGTGGACATATGAATGAAAACGCAATTCATGGGGCTCCGAAAAAAGGTTGAGAATGGAGAATTTCTCTAAGCAATCACTACGCATGGCTCCAAACTCGTGGGTGGAGGACGCATGAACGAAAACGCAATTCATGGTGCTCCGAAAAAGGGTTGAGAATGGAGAATTGCACTAAGGCAATCACTACGCATGCCTCCAAAACTCGTGGGTGGAGGAGGCATGAAAGAAAATTCAATTCATGGTGCTCCGAAAAAGGGTTGAGAAATGGAGAATTACACTAAGCAATCACTATGCATGGCTCCAACCTCGTTGGTGGAGAATGCATGAATGAAAACGCAATTCATGGGGCTCCGAAAAAGGGTTGAGAATGGAGAATTGCACTAAGCAATCACTACGCATGGCTCCAAACTCGTGGGTGGAGGATGCATGAACGAAAACGCAATTCATGGGGCTCCGAAAAAGGGTTGAGAATGGAGAATTGCCCTAAGCAATCACTATGCATGGCAACAAACTCGTGGGTGGAGGACACATGAACGAAAACACAATTCATGGTGCTCCGAAAAATGGTTGAGAATGGAGAATTGCATTAAGCAATCACTACGCATGGCTCCAAACTCGTGGGAGGAGGAGGCATGAACGAAAATGCAATTCATGGGGCTCCGAAAAAGGGTTGAGAATGGAGAATTGGACTAAGCAATCACTACGCATGGCTCCAAACTCGTGGGTGGAGAATGCATGAATGAAAATGCAATTCGTGGGGCTCCCAAAAAGGGTTGAGAATGGAGAATTGCACTAAGCAATCACTACGTGGGT
>NW_024464753.1:0-1320 GCF_000004515.6 Glycine max
TGTGAGTGTTACTGCTTGCACCTCCTTGCTTGTTATGCTATCATTTACTTAATAAAGGTGTAACGAAATGATTGATTTAAATAATAGTTAAAATTTGAAGACTAAATCATATTTTAGTATTCGATCTGCATAAGAATAAATCATATTTCTTAGTAGATTATTTAAGTTATCATAAGGATATTTTTTTTGAGAATATTATATTGAACATGAGTAATTTTATGATTGCTTAAATTTGGAAATTAAAATTATTTAAAAATTAAAATGGAAATTAAAATTATGTTTCTCCTATTATTTAAGTTGATGACGTGTAAAAAAATACAAAATATGCTACTAATTTTTTTTAGAAAAAAAATTAATATTCTTTTTCATACTTCTTTTTATATCATCAATTAATTTTTATATGATAAAGAAAATAATATTCATGTTCGAATACAATTAGAAATAGATCACACAACAACCATTCCAATTAATGACGATTAAATCTAGTCTTTTTTCAGATATAAGAGAATATTATTTTGTGAATTAAAAAATTGATCAAAATTAAATAGCAAGATATGAACGAAATAATCTTTTTTTATATAGATTTTTAAACTGAAATAGTCTTTAAATTAGACCCTTTTCCTATAATTGATGTATTTATCATTAATATATTGTTTGTGGCCCAACCTATGGTTCAAGTTGAAGCCTGAGACCATAACATGGCTGGACTTTGTGGACTTGATAAAAAAATAAAGGATCTTGAGATGGACTTGATGGAGTCGGCTATGGTTTAATTAACAAAATAATAGTTAAATTAACAAAAGTTTGACTTTTAATAAAAGACTTGAATTAAATAATAGTTAAATTCAATTCCAAATTTTGTAATAATTAACAAAAGTTGAATTAACAAAATTTTGTAAAAGACTTGAATTAACAAAATTTGGACTTTTAATAAAAGACTTGATGAAGTCCATGAAATAGAAGACTTGAATTTTTTTTAATAAAATGTTGGACTTTTATTGTTTAATTAACAAAAGTTTAACGAAAGGATTGATTAAATAATAGTTAAATTCAATACAAAATTTTGTGTATATAGGAATTTTAAAAAGGGAGATAGATAAAGTAAATTCAAAATTATTTCCTATTCTAAGAATTAACTTGGGAGGATTGGGTAATAAAGTCAATAATTAAAAAAAAGGAAACGTCATAAAAAAAAGAAAAAAGAAAAGAAAGACACTTGCAGCAGTATAAATAATAGAAGTTTTATGATTTATATGCAGAAGCAAGAAGCACTTATACAATTAAGTTGTTTTTCTATATATGCGTTGCAGAAGTCAGAGA
>NW_024464753.1:33307-34071 GCF_000004515.6 Glycine max
AAAATGTGAAAAGGTTACCATACTATGTACCTGTTCATCTGTGGTGTTCCGTCGGTTTTGCTTTAATTGGTATAAAATGTTCTTAGTGTTCAGAGAACTAGACGAGCTTGAGACTTGAGTATCAAATTCTGTATTGTATTTATGACGCATTATTGTCTTCTCTATCTGTGCACTAACAATGTTCTCAAGAAGATTGTTTTACACAACATGTAACTAAGAATTTGCCTGAATGAATTTAATTAGTGTAGAAAGTTGGAGCTTGCATAGGATTCTGCAGTTTCTAAGCTCTTCCACATCTTCCTTCTCTCGCTTTTCCTTACTCTGATACACTCCACATTCCCATTTCCTGAGTATTGATGCATTTATTCTATAATACTCATTAACAAGTTCATTTGACAAATCATGATTGATTAAATTTTAAAAATCATGAAATATTACTTTTTTATTCATAATAGTTCCTATCGTTTTATACAAGGGTCACTAGTTGTATTGAATTCCCTCATACAAAATAAAAGTTTCAAGCTATCAGATATAGGGTTTCCATCACACCTGTATCACCAGTGTATCTTTATAAAAGAAATAGGGAAATACCCAAAAAGATGGTTTTCCATCTGTTCATTTTCTTCCACTGGCCGATGTCTAGTTCTTCATCCACCCTATCTATTTTCACTTTTGATCTCCATGCATTACGTAAATTAGGTATTATAATTTTGTAAGTTTCAATTTGGTCCCTTACATGTGGCTTATTCACTTCTGCTTCCTTA
>NW_024464753.1:34211-38524 GCF_000004515.6 Glycine max
TGAAATTGCAATGCCTAGTGGATCCAATACAATTGGCCCGAATTGGAACTTACAATAGATCAAAATCGCACAATTACAGTACCTGAGGAATAAAGAATGCAATTAAACTTTTATATTTTTGATCTTTAATTTTAATTTCACAAGAAAAATCTTTTCAAACTCAAATTTAGTCAATTATAATAGAACCATACAATAGTTTTTTTTCCAGGGAAACCACACAATAGTTGTAAAAACATTTATGTGCAGGTTTTTAATTAACGAGTCAGATCAGAATGCACTTAATGAATTGAAATCAATGTATTAATTGCTTTCATTCTACTAAAAACACCAACCTTTTTTAAAAAATTTATCAACAAAAAAAATATAATACAATTATTGAATTACAATAGCGACAATTAGACTTGTGTTTTATTGAATTGTTTGATTATATTTTTAATCACTAGATGGACCTAGTGACAAGGGAGTTTGACTAATTCGCACAAGGGAGTTAAATATTTCAATAAATTGTATATTTATTTTTCTCTTCTATCACTATTCTTAAACTATCACCACATAAGTAAATGAAATTTAGACAAAAACTTTAATATATGAAGACTTGTGGTCTAACAATAAATAGCTAGGACCATAATTTTATAATTTAAAAAAACATGCCACACTTCTTAATTTGTAGATCTTCTAATTTACTTTTTAATACATGGAGAAATTTGGACCAAGACTTATTAAAGAAAAAACTATGATCTCAATAATTATGATAGACCAAGTTAAACAAGCAATTTACACTTCTTTATATCTCACTAATTAACTTTTAATGAAAAAGAAAATAATATTTAGGTTAAAATACGATTAAAAATAAACGACACAACAATCTTTACAATTAATAACAATGAAAATTAGTCTTTTTTTACATATAAGAAGTTTAAAAAATAAATCAAAATTAACTAACTAAATTGGAGCAAAATAATCTTTTTTTATATAATTTTTTAATCTAAATAGTCTCTAAATTAGATTCTTTTCCTATAATTGATGTATTCATCATTTATAATTTTTTCCTTCCTTACTTAATTCTAAACATTTGTTGTCAATGATAAAGAACTTGATATGAAGGTAATGTAGTGACCTATGGTTCAAGTTGAAGAAGTGGGGGGACATTGTCATGAAATTGGTGGAGTGGCCTATGGGATATGGATCAAGTTGAAGAAGTCAGAGACCTTAGTATGGCTGGACTTTGTGGAGTGTCCTAAGGTTCAAGATGAAAAAATCGAGGAGCTTGACATGGACTTGATGGAGTAGCCTATGGTTCAAGTTGAAAAAGTGGGGACCTTGATATGGATTTGGTGGAGTAGCCAGCGATTTGTCTAGGAGAAAATTTTGTTTTTCATTTTTTTAATTTTGAATAATAAAATTTTGATAGTTTAAAATTAATTATGGGTTCAAATTCCAAATAATAGAATACTTAGAGGATTGATTTAAATAATAGTTAAAATTTGAAGACTAATTAAGCTAAATTTAATTACCTTAGATGTCAACTACTCAAAGTTTTAAAAAATTGTTAATATTTTCTTAAAATAAAACTTTCATTGATTTAAGCAATTCTATACGGTAAACTAAAATAAAAAAAGTTTCCTATTTTAGTATTTGGCACAAGAATAAATTATATTTCTTTGTTGATTTTTTAAGTTATCGTATCAATATTTTTCTTTTTGAGAATATTATATTGAACGTGAGTATTTTTATGATTGTTTAAGTTTGACACTTGAAAATTATTTAAAAAGTAAAATGGAAATTAAAATAATGTTTCTCCTCTTATTTAAGTTGATAACTTATAAAAAATATAAAATATGATACTGATTTCTTGGAGAAAAAAGTTAATAGTCTTTTTCACACTTCTTTTTACATAACTAATTAATTTTTATATGATAAAAAAATAATATTCAAGTTCAAATACAATTAGAAATAGAAGACTTGAATTTTTTTAATAAAATGTTGGACTTTTATTGTTTAATTAACAAAATTTTAACGAAAGGATTGATTAATCAAAATTAAATAATCGTTAAATTCAATACAAAATTTTGTGTATATAGGAATTTTAAAAAGGGAGATAGATAAAGTAAATTCAAAATTATTTCCTATTCCAAGAATTAACTCGGGGGAATTGGATAATAAAGTCAATAATTAAAAAAAGGAAACGTCATAAAAAAAAGAAAAAAGAAAAGAAAGACACTTGCAGCAGTATAAATAATAGAAGTTTTATGATTTATATGCAGAAACAAGAAGCACTTATACAATTAAGTTGTTTCCTATATATGCGTTGCAGAAGTTGAAGAAGTCAGAGACCTTAATATGGGTGGACTTTGTGGAGTGTCCTAAGGTTCAAGATGAAAAAATGGAAGAACTTGACATGGACTTGATGGAGTAGTCTATGGTTCAAGTTGGAAAAGTGGGGACCTTGATATGGATTTGGTGGAGTGGCCAGCGGTTTCTCTAGTAGACAATTTTGTTTTCATTTCTTTTATTTTGAATAATTAAAATTTGATAGTTTAAAATTAATTATGGGTTCAAACCGCATGTAATAGAATATTTGAATTTTATAAGGCAAGACTTTTTGTTGTTTACTTAATACGTACAGGTTTAACGAAAGGTTTGATTTGAATAATAGTTAAAATTTGAAGACTAATTAAGCCAAATTTAATTATCTTTGATGTAAACTACTTAAAGTTTTAAAAAAATCATTAATATTTTCTTAAAATAAAAATTTAATTGATTTAAGCAATTCTATACGGTAAACTAAAATAAAAAAATGTTTCTTGTTTTAGTATTTAGCACAAGAATAAATTATATTTCTTTGTAGATTGTTTAAGTTATTGTATGGATTTTTCTTTTAGAATATTATATTAAACATGAGTATTCTCATGATTATTTAAATTTGGCACTTGCAATTATTTAAAAAGTAAAATGGAAATTAAAATTATGTTTATCCTCTTATTTAAGTTGATAACTTGTAAAAAACATAAAATATGATACTGACTTTTTTTTTTGAGAAAAAAAAGTTAATATTCTTTTTACTTCTTTTATATAACTAATTAATTTTTATATGATAAATAAAATAATATTCAAGTTAGAATACAATTATAAATACATGACACAATAACTTTTCCAATTGATGATAATTAAATCTAGTCTTTTTTTCCTATATAAGAGAATATTATTTTGTGAACTGAAAAATTGATTAAAATTAAATAATTAGATTGGAAGGAAATAATTTTTTTATAGATTTTTTAATAGAAATAGTCTTTAAAGTACACCCTTTTCCTATAATTGATGTATTCATCAATTAATTGAGTTAGATATTTCAATAAATTGAATATTTATTTTTGTCTTCTATCACTATTCTTAAACTATCACCATAAATGAAATTTAGACAAAAACTTTAATATATGAAGACTTGTGGTCTAACAATAAATAGCTAGGACCATAATTTTATAATTTAAAAAACATGTCACACTTCTTTGTAGATCTTCTAATTTACTTTTTAAGTTAAATATGATTTACAATACATGGAGAAATTTGGACCAAGACTTATAAAAGGAAAAACTATGATCTCAATAATTATGATAGATCAAGTTAAACTTCTTTGTATCTCACTAATTAATTTTTAATAAAAAGAAAATAATATTATGATTAAAAAAACAATTAGAAATAGACAACACAACAATCATTAATGACAATGAAGATTAATTAGTCTTTTTCACATATAAGAAGAATATTATTTTGTGAATTGAAAAATTGATCAAAATTAAATAGCTAGCTTGGAATGAAATAATTTTTTTTATAGATTTTTTTAACCAAAATAGTCTTTAAAGTAAACTCTTTTCCTATAATTGATTTATTCATCAATAATATTTTTTTTTCCTTGCTTGACTTAACTCGCAACATTTGTTGTCAATGACAGGAAACTTGATATGAAGGTAATGCAGTGACCTATGGTTCAAGTTGAAGAAGTCAGACCTTAACATCATGGCTGGACTTTGTGGAGTGTCCAAAGGTTCAAGATGAAAAAATGGAAAACCTTGAGATTGACTTGATGGTGTAAGCTATGATTTAGAAGACAATTTTCTTTTACATTATTTTCAGTTTGAATATTGAACATTTGATAATTTAATATTAAATTTGATGAACTAAAAGACTTGATTTCTTTCTTAAAAAAATGTTGGACTTTTGTACGTAACAAAAGTTTAACGGAAGGATTGATTAACTAATAGTTAAAATTTGAAGTTTAATGACACCAAATTTTCATTTAAGCAGTATTATAGAGT